>NW_027189142.1:3170103-3216582 GCF_040958095.1 Procambarus clarkii
CATATTACATTTTCAAAGACTTTAGTTCACAAATACACAACTGAATAGAACTTACGTATCTCCGATTTTATATCTACATTTGAGTGAGGTGGGAGGGGTGATGTGGCATTAACACAAGACAGAACAAGAGGGGATATTAATAGGGTATTAAAAGTATCAACACAAGACAGAACACAAACAATGGGTATTGAATAGAAGTGTTTGTAGAAAGCCTATTGGTCCATATTTCTTGATGCTTCTATATTGGAGCGGAGTCTTGAGGTGGGTAGAATATAGTTGTGCAATAATTGGCTGTTGATTGCTGGTGTTGACTTCTTGATGTGTAGTGCCTCGCAAACGTCAAGCCGCCTGCTATCGCTGTATCTATCGATACAGCGATATCCGCCCCAGTCGATAGCAGGCGGCTTGACGTTTGCGAGGCACAACACATCAAGAAGTCAACACCAGCAATCAACAGCCAATTATTGCACAACTATATTCTACCCACCTCAAGACTCCGCTCCAATATAGAAGCATCAAGAAATATGGACCAATAGGCTTTCTACAAACACTTCTATTCAATACCCATTGTTTGTGTTCTGTCTTGTGTTGATACTTTTAATACCCTATTAATATCCCCTCTTGTTCTGTCTTGTGTTAATGCCACATCACCCCTCCCACCTCACTCAAATGTAGATATAAAATCGGAGATACGTAAGTTCTATTCAGTTGTGTATTTGTGAACTAAAGTCTTTGAAAATGTAATAAGTTTTACGAAACGCGCCCGTGTCGCGTCAGACTAGAAATAAAAATGAGTTTTGGAGAATTAATTTTTTATTTACCTCCAACAGTGAAGCGTAATGTACGAAAGATTGAGAAAATTCGTGTTAGAATTATTAATCTTACTTTTTCGGTCATATTTAATAATATATGTCTACAGGAAAGACTGCTACCAAAATATACTAATATATATATATATAATATATATATATATATATATATATATATATATATATATATATATATATATATATATATTTATATATATATATATATATATATATATATATATATATATATATATATATAATATATATATATATATATATTTCATGCTCGATAAACATATACTCTAAAGACTTGTTGACATTAGAGATTAAATACTTAAGAGAATTACGGCTGGCTGGGATTTAGAATTGGGATGTGAGAGCCTTATTTGCGTGGGATTTAACAGCTACAAGTAGTTAGAAATTAAAGGGTTTCAAGTGATTGGGAACGGAGAAAGTTCAGCTAATGAGTTCTCTGACAGCTCAAGAGAAACAGGATTTAACCGTGAATTTCGCGACAATAAATATTAACACAAATGCCAATCTTCAGAGTAAAGCATTATATTCTTTCCTAATATGAAACATCATCAACAAGAGGTACAAATATGATAACCTTAAATAGTAAGGATTATAACAGACTCTGGGAAGAAGGAACGTGAACATCTTTGATGATAGAGTACACGACAGCCAATAGTAGTCAAGAACACAACAGCCAATAGTAGTCAAGAACTCAAGAGCCAAAAGTAGTTAAGAACACAAAGCCAATAGTAGTCAAGAACACAACAGCCAATAGTAGTCAAGAACACAACAGCTAATAGTAGTCAAGAACACAAGAGCCAATAGTAGTCAAGAATACAACAGCCAATAGTAGTTAAGAACACAACAGCCAATAGTAGTTAAGAACTCAACAGCCAATAGTAGTTAAGAACGCAACAGCCAATAGAAGTCAAGAACAAAACAGCCAATAGTATTCAAGAACACAACAGCCAATAGTAATCAAGAACACAACAGCCAATAGTAGTTAAGAACACAACAGCCAATAGTATTCAAGAACACAACAGCCAATAGTAGTCAAGAACACAACAGCCAATAGAAGTCAAGAACACAACAACTATCAGTATTGTCCTCAAGACAATACGAATGTGTTATCATTCCTGTGTCAATACATTCAAGTTTAAGTTAACATATTATTAACGTGCAAGCGCTGAGAAATTCTTTATATAGGTCTTCATTAAAAATAACTAGATATTATCACCAGAGGAAATTACTTTTACACAGGACACGTCTGAAAAAAATATTAAACTGATATTTACAGACGCTGAGGTTTGTAAAGAAAAATAATTTCTAGTTTGTAAAAAAACTAGTTTGGTTATTTTAGTTTGTAAATATAAACAAATCTAGACAAGTTATTTGCCAGAGTCTTAAAGCTTAGAAGACCTCGGAAGTCTTCTAATAAGCCTATTTAATATATTAATTAACTCTGGGAGATGTCCCAGCAGCATGAAATTTTCCCAACATAGTGATAATTAACATAAGAGAAAACATCTAAAACCTAAAAACATCTAAGTTCAGTTAGCTTAATATGACGTAAGTACTTAAATCGTTAAGGGCAAATTCACTTTAGGGTTACCATGAAAAACATTTAAACCAAGTATTCAGTGCACGGATTCACTAGACAGAATTCCTTTCTGATGAACCCGTGAGACAGGGATGGTGCCTCTCTTATCTCTCTCACTCATACTCTCTCAGGAAACAAATGTACGTGAAGAAGTGTATGTTCATAAAATTAATTATATTGCTTACACTGTACACACTGATCTTTGATATTAATAAATGAGAACAAACTTAATTTTTAATACACAATATGATGAATCGTATCGATGAATGCGTCTTGGGGGACGGCCGTCTCATTAACAATATTATGTAACGAGAGAGTTATGACCAAAATGCTGGCTGGTAACTGTTTCCCGGACCCCTGACTTGACACGCTGTCATTCTCGCTCCCTGCTGAAGAGGATCATAACCCTGTGGGCGCCACAGGGAACGGACGCTGAGAGGAGGCTTTGCCGGCCATGTGCCATTATCTTGTGACATCCTGACCTCACCAGGCCCAGACTCAACAGTGTGCAGTGTGAACATCCTGGGAAGGTGTGAGAGTGGCGGGAAGTGTCCAGGGTGAACTATCGCAACCAAAAATAATCAAACAAGTGGATTGGCATTGTGGAATAGTCTGAACTGCAGTGAGGGCCAACAAGGGCGCCCTGAGGGGCTCCCTCGGTTATGGTGATGGGGGTGATGGGTGGGGGGGGTGGGAGGGGGGTGTTGTTGTGCGGTCCATCGAGGGCCATTGTGTAAGTGTTTATGAAAATATCCCTGAAAAATAGATACCTCGGCTCTCGGGAAACAGGTATCGTGTTTTAAGTGCATCGAGTCCACAGTGAACCAGATTACAAGTGTATGATATTGTTCAGTGATATATCACGAAATTATACAAACGTGTTAGTGTCACCCCTCTGACCCCCCTCCCCCATACCCGCTAGTGTGTACCGTCATCCCCCCCTTCCCCAACCCAACTGCGACCGCACCTCCCTGTGTCCACCCTTTCACGCTACATCCGCCCAACGCCCACCCAGCGCCCGCCGATGTCACAGGTCACTACTGACAGCCAGGCTTCTCTCAGCCAAGAGGAGCCATCAAGCGACGACAAGTACGGCACATGCCAAGTGTGTGACAAGGTGTGGGAAAACTCAAGCGTAACGGAGATGTGGTGCAAGCATGCTCACCACGGAACCGATTGTCCGGGTATGTGGCGGCCCTCCCAAAGAGAGTATCAATCAACGCCCCACTCCAACAGTCAGGGAAAACACCTCAACAGCTTCATTTCGACTGAGAATCTACTAGAAGCCATCAAAGCAACATCTGTTGGAACCTTGCAGCACATCCCCAAAGCTGCCCGGCCCCAGGCAGCAGCCAAACTATCCAGCCTCTTCAAAAAGGTCAATGACTCCCCCAGAACCATCCAAGCATGGCGCAACCTTCTCCTGTTTGGAAACATATGCCTAGCTGTCCCTGCAAGAAGAGACAAATCACTAGCTTCCTCAGTCATTATGGCTAAAATAGTTTTCCTAGAGAGGACAACCAGGCACCCCTCCCCACCCATGCAAAAAACACCCACCGCAGGAAAGGTATCAACAGCAGAACCGAGGCATCCAAAATCAGAGCAACAGTCAGCAAGAAAATAGAAGAAGGCAACACAATAGGGGCGATCAGAATCATCACCAGTGAAGACACAGTTGCCACCAGGGATGCCGATACAGCACAAGCCCTGAGGGAAAAACACCCACCCAGAGTTCCTCATGACGACAGTGTTCCCCTAGTCGTGTCACCAGAGCAGAACCCCCTGTGTGTGCTCGAATCCATGGTGCATAAAGCAGGTTTATCCTTCCACCAGGATCAGCAGGTGGGTTCACAGGACTAAGACCCAACCACGTCAAACAAATGGTCAACCCTGCACTGGGAGACATTGCACAGGGCCTCCTGGTGGAACTAACTAGATTCGCCAACACATGTCTAGCTGGCAACATACCAGAGACCATACGGCCTCTCTTTTTTGGCGCTACCCTCTGTGCCCTGAGACAAAAGATGGAGGAATCAGACTGATAGCTGTGGGTAATTCACTCCGGCGTCTCGTCGCAAAGGCTGCTGCTAGAGCAGTTAGTCAGGCAGCAGCCGACATGCTGAAGCCAAAACAGCTTGAGTTTGGCATTCCCCAAGGGTGTGAGGCAGCGGCTCATGCAGGCTAGAGCCTACATTACCAACATTAAGGATGAAAAAGCCCTGATAAAGCTGGACTTCATAAATGCTTTCAATCTGGTTAGAAGGGATGCAGTACTCAGTGCGGTTCATTGCCTTTTTCCTTCCTCTACCCGTTTGTAAACTCATGCTACAGCAAGAATCTAACTCTGCTTTTTTGGGAATATGAAATTGAATCACAAGAAGGTGTCCAACAGGGTGACCCCCTTGCTCCTTTTCTTTTCTATCTAGTCATCAAGGAAGTCGCCGATAACCTGTCCAGTGAACTCAACATTTGGTTTTGGACGATGGTACTCTATCCGGCTCCCCAGCCTCACTCTTGGATGACATATGAATATTCAGGGGCAAGGAGCAAGCCTAGGCCTCACCCTGAACCCTTCCAAGTGCGAAATAACCTCCACCAACCAGCACATAATAGAGCAAATAATGGTTGTTTTGCCTGACATTCATACAACCCACCCTGAGGACAGCACACTCCTAGGTGCTCCTCTTGAAGGAATGCCATCGACGAGGTCCTTTGTAAGAAGATCACTGACCTGAAGAGGATGAACGAGAGGATTGAAGACATCGATGCTCATGATGCACTTTACCTCATCACCAGATGCTTGTCCCTCCAAGGCTGACCTACTTTCTAAGATGTTCGCCATCTTTCAACAATATTAAATTAGAAGAGTACGACAGCTTGCTGAAATCAACCCTGGAAAAAGCCCTCAATCTTTCCTCAGCGACTCACAGTGGAAAACAGGCCTCCCTTCCTGTCAGACTCGGGGGCCTTGGCGTGCGCACAGCAACACAATTTCTGTACCAGCGTTTCTGTCCTCTTCAGTGGGGTCTGACAACTTGCTGAAGGATAGTCCTACCTGAGCACCTAGCTCAACAGGCAGGGGTACATGATCCCAGCTTCACAGACTGCACAAGCAAATGGGTCTCTCTCGCAGGACCAGCACCCCCAACCACCGCCTTCTAAAGCCAATAAGCAATCCAGCTGGGAACGCCCCATTGCCGACCAAGAAGCTACGACTTTGCTAGAAGTTGCGACAACATCACATGACACTGCCCGACTTAGAGCTGTAGCAGCTCCCCATGCAGGTGATTTCCTATTAGCAACTGGCACCCGTCTCACACCACAGGCCCTCCGAATTGCCGTGGCTCTCCGCCTCACTGCCCCAATCCACATCAAATACAGGTGGCGAGGCAGAGGCCTACAGGTACGGACGGCATGGCCTTCTCTGCCAAAGGACAGGAGGATGGCATGCAGACACGGCGAGGTCAATGACATTATTAAGAGAAGCCTTACCACAGCCGGTTGTCCAGCAGAGAGAGAGCCCCGTTACCTAATGTCCCGCAACTCTGATGAGCCTGTCGATCGCCCAGACGAAATCACGGTGAACCCTTGGAAGAATGGTAGATAGTTGGTGTGGGACCACACTTGCGTTTGAACTTTGGCCGATACCTATGTTGACTTCAGTATTACACAACCAGGAGGAGCTGGCAATCACTGGGAAGCGGCCAAGTCATGTAAATACAGAGACCTTGAGCACCACTACAATTTGTCCCCATTGCCTCAGAGACACTTGGTGCCTCGTTACCTTGAGGTTACCTTGAGCTGCTTCCGGGACTTAGCGTGCCCGCGGCCCGGTCGTCGACCAGGCCTCCTGGTTGCGGGACTGATCAACCAGGATGTTAGACACGGCTGCTCACATCCTGACGTATGAGTCACAGCCTGGTTGACCAGGTATCCTTTGGAGGTGCTTATCCAGTTCTCTCTTGGACACTGTGAGGGGGTCGGCCAGTTATGCCCCTTATGTGTAGTGGAAGCGTGTTGAACAGTCTCGGGCCTCTGATGTTAGAGTTTTCTCTCAGAGTACCTGTTGCACTTCTGCTTTTCAACGGGGGGTATTCTGCACATCCTGCCATGTCTTCTGGTCTTCATGTGATGTTATTTCTGTGTACAGGTTTGGGACCAGCCCCTTAATTATTTTCCACGTGTAAATTATTATGTATCTCTCCCGCCTGCGCTCAAGGGAGTACAGATTTAGGCTCTTTAGTCAGTCTCAGTAATTTAGATGTTTTACTGAGTGGATTCTAGCAGTAAAGGATCTCTGCACGCTCTCCAGGTCAGCAATTTCTCCAGCTTTGAAGGGGCTGTCATTGTGCAGCAGTACTCCACTCTAGAGAGCACAAGCGTTTTGAAAAGTATAGCATCTCAAGTGTGAAAAGTTCTTGTTATCCAACCTGTCATTTTTCTTGCAATTGTGACGGCTACTTTATTGTGTTCTTTAAAGGTAAGGCCTTCCGACATGAGTACACCCAGATCCTTTACATTGCCTTTTCGTTCTATGTTATGATTTGCCTGAGTTTTGTACGTGGTTTCCGTTTTATATTTCAATTTCTTCCGTAGCGCATGAGCTGGAACTTATCCTCGTTAAACACCATATTATTTTCTGTAGCCATAGAAAGACCTGATCTACATCTGATTGGAGGTTTGCCGTGTCCTCTATGTTGCCAACTCTCATGAAAAATCCTAGTGTCATCTGCAAAGGATGATACAGTGCTATAGGTTGTGTTCTTGTCTATGTCCGATATGAGGATGAGAAAAAGTACTGGAGCAAGCACAGTACCCTGGGGGACTGAGCTCTTCACGGTTGATGGGCTGGATTTATTTTGTTGACTATTACACATTGGGTTTCGTTAGTCAAGAATTGTAGATCCATCTGCCTATTTTCCCGGTAATTCCTTTGAACGCATTTTATGTGCAATAACACCATGGTCACATTTATCAAAAGCTTTTGCGAAATCTGTGTAAATTACATCAGCGTTTTGTTTGTCTTCCATAGCATCTAATGCCATGTCATAGTGGTCCAGCAACTGCGACAGGCAAAGAGCGCCCTGTTCTGAAACTATGTTGTCCGGGGTTATGGAGATGCCTGTGATTCCATGTATTTTGTGATCTTACTTCTTAGCACTCTCATAAATTTTATGATGTGCGATGTTAGTGCTATCGGTCTGTAATTTTTGCCTCTGCCTTATTTCCTCCTTTATGGAGTGGTGCTATCTCGTGCTGTTTTTAGTATGTCAGGGATAACGCCAGTATCTAGGCTTTGTCTCCACAGAATGTGAAGGGCCTGCGATAGTGGTTTTTACAGTTCTTGATGAATATGGAGTTCCAAGAATCCGGGCCTGGTGCAGAGTGCATAGGCATACTGTTTATAGCTTCTTCAAAATCTATTGGGGATAGGGCGACGTCTGATATATGATTTGATGTTGGTATCATATCCATGAAAAATTCATTTGGGTTATCAATCTTTAGTACGTTTAAATGGCTCGCTGAAAAAGCCATTAAGGTACCCCAATCATGGGGTAATAGTGCTGCTAGCTTTTTGAAGGAGTAGGGGTCTAAGCTAATCGAAACGACTAGAGACCCCAAGAGCCGCCAGTTTTCTGTTTCAGCACCTTAGTGTGGTGTTCCAGACAGGAAGTGCTCACTACATCCATGGTTCCTGCCCGCCATCTGAGGAGCTGGAGGAGCTATTCAGCTTGTGACAAGCAGTCTTGTACCCTGCATATATTCAATATTGTAACTTTTTTTGTGTAATGACATTTTAAAATAAAGTTAGATAAATATACACAAATACCAAAAGAATAGGGGTGGTAGGAGAAGAAAATATCAAAGTGTTCAGTGAGGATCCACAAGGTCTTCTCTGGGTACTCTTTATTTTCTTCTCCGAGGCTATGGATCCCTACACTTGCACCAGAGGTGGTACTCTTCTAGGTATACATATATATATATATATATATATATATATATATATATATATATATATATATATATATTATATATATATATATTATATATATACATACATATATATATATACATACATATATATATATATATATATATATATATATATATATATATATATATATATATATATATACATATATATATATATATATATATATATATATATATATGAGAAAGGTGAGGGCCTGACAAACAAAGTCACACCAATTAAGCTTGGCCACCATAACAGAGGCGCGCCAATGACTCCATCGGTCGGCATGAGCCAGGGACACGCAGGTAGATTCGTCCGTTAATTAATCAGCGCCAGCAAACTCGCTGCTGTTGTCAGGCATCGGTGGCGGCTGTGGATTGTAAACAATTGTTCTGTTTTACTTCAGGCTGTTATCACAGTGCCAATCATGCGTTAAGCCTGAGAAGGGTGTGTGTGAGTATTCACATAGTTGTGTTTGCAGGGGTTGAGCTCTGTTCTTTCTGCCGCCTCTCAACTGTCCAATCAACTGATACTAACTACTATTTTCGTTTTTTCTCAACACCACACACACACCAGTAAGCAGCCAGTGACAGCTGACTAACTCCCAGGTACCTATATACTGCTAGGTAACAGGGGCATAGGGTGAAAGAAACTCTGCCAATTTTTCTCGCCGGCGCCCAGGATCGAACCTGGGACCACAGGATCACGCGTCCAGCGTGCTAGACGCACGTGTGTGTGTGTGTACTCACCTATTTGTGCTTGCGGGGGTTTAGCATTGGCTCTTTGGTCATGCCTCTCAACTTGTGTACAGATTCCTGAGTCTACTGGCCTCTATCATATCTACATTTGAAACTGTGTATGAAGTCAGCCTCCACCTCTTCACTGCCTAATTCATTCCATCCATTAACTACTCTGACACTGAAAAAGTTCTTTCTAACGTCTCTGTGGCTCATCCCAGCAAACACAAATCATCTAGAAAGCGTTCGTCTATCTCTTCCAATAGGTGTGGGAATGATTTGCATTCAGAATGGTGCAGGAGAGCCTCTGAGAAACTTTTAATAAAAAATCCAAACACAAAGGTTTTATAATAAACTGTTTTTCTACAACTATTTTGTTCCTAATGTATTACAAATAGTTTTTATATTTTAAATATAAAATTTATGGTGTTTTTTGTAAAATTCATTAATAAATTGTGAATGATATTTATTGGCTCAGTTAAACATTCAAATCCATTAGTTATAATATGATCAGAAAAAAGTAGTTTTAAATTTTTTAAAAAATCGCTCTTTTTAAACACAATTTGATTTCTTATGCATTCCACTAAACACTAATATCATGTTTAAATATATAATTTATGTATTATTCCTAAGATAATTTATATATATTATAAAAGTTGCTGGATAGTGGTGTGAAAGAATCTGAAAACGTTTGCTGTCTTATATTGGCGTGTTCTTATTAACTAGAGTAAGAGTGAGCAAGAGTGGGTAAGAGTGAGTAAGAGTGACTGAGAGTAAGAGTAAGAGTGACTGAAGGTGAGTGAGAGTGGCCAGAGAGTGTGTAAGTGTGAGTAAGAGTGACTGAGAGTGAGTAAGAGTGAGTGAGAGTAAGAGTGATTGAGCATAAGAGTGAGTAGGGTGAGAGTAAGAGTGATTGAGAGTTAGAGTGATTGAGAGTTAGAGTGAGAGTAAGAGTGATTGAGAATAAGAGTAAGAGTGATTGAGAGTTAGAGTAGGAGTGATTGAGAGAGTGAGAGTAGGAGTGATTGAGAGTAAGAGTGATTGAGAGTAAGAGTGATTGAGAGTAAGAGTGATTGGGAGTAGGAGTGAGAGTAAGAGTAGGAATGAGAGTAGGAGTGATTGAGAGTAAGAGTGATTGGGAGTAAGAGTATAAGTGAAGGTAAGAGTGAGTAAGAGTAAGAATGAGAGTAAGAGTGATTGAGAGTAAGAGTGATTGGGAGTAAGAGTGAGTAAGAGTAAGAATGAGAGTAAAGAGTGATTGAGAGTAAGAGTGATTGGGAGTAAGAGTGATTGAGAGTAAGAGTAATTGAGAGTGAGTGAGAGTAAGAGTGATTGAGAGTAAGAGTATGAGAGTAAGAGTAAGAGAGTATGAATGGGTAAGGGTGACTGAGAGTGAGTAAGAGTGAGAGTATGTTATCCCACTCTATGGCCCCGGGCCATAGAGCGGCAGATTTTCATTTTTTCCCATGCCGCTCTATGGCCCCTGGGTTTTAGGAACTTTTTTCATCATGCCGCTCTATGGCCCCTGGGTTTTCTCTGATTTTTTCTCTGTCGTCTATGACCCCTAGGTTTTCTCTGATTTTTTTGCCGCATGCCGGTCTGTGGCCCGTGTATTTTCGTTACCCCCAGTTACCCATGCACGGGCATTGGAAATGGTCAATGACGTCACCAGCTGTCCGCTCATTGACCATGCACAGGCACGTTGAAGGGGATTAAAATGCCGCTCTATGGCCCCTGGTTTTCTCGAATTTTTTCATCATGCCGCTCTATGGCCCCTGGGTTTTCTCGAAATAATTTTCATGGCCGGTCATTGGCCCCTGCCATTTTCGCTCAAGGGGATTAAACGGCCGCCTCCAGTCATCCCAAAATTTCGTTAGCTCAGTGACCCTGCACAGACATTGCTAAATGGTCAATGACGTCACCAGCTAGCCGCTCAGCGTTCCTGCACAGGCACGTTCAAGGGGATTAAAAAGCCGGTCTATGATCGTGTGTTTTGCGATACAACAGTGACCCTGAACCTAATGTAAAATACCATCATCCCTAGTCTATTTATAATTTCATATTTACTTCCAACCATCGCCCATTACATTTATCAAAGGGATCATGTATGTGAGGGAAGAACATAACTTCAGCACTGCAAGAAGTTATGTGTGTATTTTCAAGTTCGTCCCCTGCTACCTGTATTTACCCAGGTCTTTTTTCCTAAATATAAAACTTATCCAATTCATTCCTGTTCTGTTTCATGTTGATACGTTTAAATAGGTTATTATATTCCCCTTTACTAAGACCATTCAGTCACACCTCTATCATGTCACCCCTATTTCTTCTTCGTCGTCGTCGTTCTAGAGAATGTAATTTGAGCTTTGACAATCTTTCTTGAAGGATCGTTTATTATGCATAGGGCAAAAAATAAAATGAAAAAACTGCTATCAGTCGTTTATATGAAAAAATAGAGGCCTGGGCATTGGTAATTTCAATGCGTGTTCAGTAGTAAACCAATATTGTCCTTAACCACATACACGTCTCACATTCTCTCAAAACATACATCCCACACCTTGCTGTGGGCATATAACAAATAAAAAAAACTCATTCAGTCAAAGCAAGCCTCTCATGTTTTAAAATAAGGCCTTCTGCGGTGCGAGGCGTGCTAAATGCAGATCCCAGGAGGTTCACACATAAGCGTGAACTCTTAATCTGGCTTATTACCTCACCTGTACTCTGTGCTTCATCAAAGTTGATATTCAGCTACAATAGCTCGTATTTTCGCTCATTGCTTATATTTTCTGTTATTCATAAACCCGATCAAACCATCCTAACCTTAACCTAACCTAACTTATTATATATAACAAACAAATACATTCTGCAGACCAGTTACTGTTGTTGTTTAGTGACATCACGAAAAGCGACCTCAGGTATAGGGATAAGGTATTGCTAGCCATTAGCATATAGGTGTGAAGGTATTACAGTACCTTACTGGTCAACTATGTATGACGTCACCAGACAACCAATGCGACCTTTGGCATTCTACTGGCATATGTATTTAATGTTATTATTCAAAAATGACTAGACTAACCATCCCCACCTAACCTAATCAGAGGACTAAGAATATACATTTTAGTCATCCACAACTGTAATCATTATTCAGTGATAAGTTCAAAAGTATAACAGGAAGCCCAAATGTCGCACTGCAATTTAAGCAGAATCGTACATCTGGCAGCATAGCAGGTGAGCTGAACATAAGAATAAAGGTAACTGCAGAGGTCCTATTGGCCCATACGAGGCAGCTCCTATATATTTCCACCCAATCTCATTCATGTCCACCCTATGCTTAAAACAACCAAGGGATCCCACTTAAAGTATTAGTTTACAATAATAGTTTAATAAATAGCTCTTATTCTAGTTTATACACAACAGCAATTATGAAACCCTATAGCTAGATATTCTACTATAATCCACAAGTAGTTACCACACATCTGGCAGTACAGCGGATTAGTGGCTGTGTTCATAGGCTAGTCAACTGTCCTCACATCCATCAAATAGCTATCCAAATGTCGCACCTCAATTCATCCATCTAGCAACTCAGCTGGATGTTAGCCACTATATTCATAGGCTAATCATTTCTACACCTCAAAAAAATCCTAGTCTTCCTACGCAAATCAGCTAACTTGTTTCTAAACCAACACTCGCAAATACAATCATGCATACCTACACATACTTTAAAACCTATGCATTCGTAGAGAATAGCCTAGTTTTTTGCCACCATTTCCCCATTAATCAGATGTAATTTATGCCATACACACAGAAAATACAGCATTTACACACCAAATATGCCATTTATGCACAAAATATATTATTTACACTCAAAATATACCATCACATAAAAAAATATGACATTTTCATACAAAATATGTCAGTTGCACACAAAAATATACCATTTACACAATATTGCATGTACACTCAGAGTATGACATTTACACAAAGTACGGTATTTTGCACAAATATACCAAAATGCTTATGCATTTAGACAATCAAAAATGCGCTTTCCACTAAAATTACACAATTTCACAAACATAATTTTCACAAAATACCCACACATTGTCTCATAAACCAAAATACACTTACACCATGAAGATCTATTTTATCAGATTACAGAGCTTACACAAAATACACAATTTCACACACAAATACAGTTGCACCAGTTCCACTTCATCAAATTAAAAACACAACTTGCATAAATGCACTATTATCACAAAAATTATTATAAAACATGGATAATTATTACACAGTTTGTGTAATTATATTACATCTTTGCACAATTAATACAAGAAAACTTGCTATATAATTACTCAACTTGCACAATGACAATCAATACGCAAAGGTATAAATAAACAATTCGTCCATATGCAATTACACAACATGCACAATTAATACACAACTTATACAAATATTACACATCTTTCATAATTATTACACAACTTGTACAAATGCATATCTAGCACAAATACGTACAATACATAACTACCCCAAATATGAAAATACACAACTAGCATAAATACACGATTTACACAAATACAATTGCGACATTACACAACTTGCTCAAAAATATAATCAATACACAACTTACCAAAATATGAACAATACATAACTAGCACATATTCATTAAATACACAACTATGCAATTTCCGCAAATACAAATACAAAAACATATACAATTAATACATACAACTTGCACAACACAATACACAATTTATAGAAATATAATCAATACATAATTGCAATAATCATACAACTTATGCAAAATACATAATCTGCACATTAATACACAAGTATATTAATTGTGCTATATATGTACAAACACAACCAACTAGGTCAAACAATACACAATTTGTATGATATTTGTCTGGGTATATTTAGGACATTAATTATAATATGCTGAGTTTAACCAACTCCCCAAAAGTCAGAATTTCACATATAAAAATGGTTCATATGACTTCCGATGAGCTCAATATATAACACATTCTTTTTCCATTAAGATATCAACATTATTAGTGCTAAACTATTCATCTAACATATGTCCACTGTTTTATGTCTTATTAATACCTTCCTTGTTACATTCTCTCCAATCAGACCACCATATTTATGTATTTATTCAAACCATCTAACAGACTTATTTGTTCTAGCCTTAGTTATGTTAGGGCAGGTGGGGTTAGGTGAAGTCAGTATTTTCTATGATAATTTTAGACAAATTTGCTATATCTTATCAAAATGCATCCTGTTAAAACTTAAATTCATCTAAATCTATCAAAAATATACTTATACTACGCAAATTTGACTAAATTCAACCTAGCTAAAACTTACTAAATATGAGCATCCCATATCCTCACATACAAGCCTATGTCGCCTCTGTCCATACATTATATGAGTCTGCCATATAGCTCGAACCCCAAATAGGAAAATTTACACTATTTTCATAAACATACTAGTTCATTACCCTAAGATATTATATATGTCCTTCCCTACTCGACCTCACCTAACCTGACCTAGCATATCCAACCCTGGATTTGGTTAAAGTTGGCGAAATTTATGCTATGCCACCTAAATTTCACCAATTTAAGGCATTTCCACCAAATATACCCAAATGTTGCGTAGCATAGCACTGCCAAAGCCCATTTTCTCCTATTCCATACTACCCTACACAACCTCACCTAACCTGACCTAGCATATCCAAACCTGGATTTGGTTTAAAGTTGGCGAAATTTATGCTATGCCACCTAAATTACACCTAATTGAAGGCAATTTCCACCAAATATACCCAAATGTTGTGTATCATAACATCGCCAAAGCCCATTTTCTCCTATTCCATACTACCCTACACAACTTCACCTAACCTGACCTAGCATATCCAAACTGGATTTGGTTAAAGTTGGCGAAATTTATGCTATGCCACCTAAATTACACCTAATTGAAGGCAATTTCCACCAAATATACCCAAATGTTGTGTATCATAGCATCGCCAAGCCCATTTTCTCCTATTCCATACTACCCTACACAACCTCACATAACCTGACCTAGCATATCCAAACCTGGATTTGGTTAAAGTCGGGCGAAATTTATGCTATGCCACCTAAATTTGACCAATATACCCAAAATGTTGTGTATCACAGCACTGCCAAAGTCCATTTTTACCTACATTTTCTCCTATTCCATCCTACCCTACGTAACCTTACCTATCCTATCCTACCGTGTCCAAACCTGGATTTGGTTAAAGTCTGCGAAATTTAAGCTATCCCACCTAAATTCGACCTAATTTAAGGCAATTCCCACCAATATATCCAAATGTTGTGTATCACAGCACTGCCTAAGCCCATTTTTACCTACATTTTCTCCTATTCCATCCTACCCTACGCAATCTTACCTAACCTATCCTAGCATATCCAAACCTAGATTTGGTTAAAGTCGGCGAAATTTAAGTTATCCCATATAAATTTGACCTAATTTAAGACAATTCCCACCAAATATACCCAAAAATGTTTTTGGAACATAGCACGGCCAAAGCACATTTTAGCTGAGTTTTCATCTATTCCAACCTGCCCTAGACAACCCTACCCAGCCTCTCCTGGCATATCCAAAGTCAGATTTGCTTATAGTTGGCAAAAATTTATGCCTTTCCCACCTAAATTTAACCTAATTTAAGCCAATTTCCACCGAATATACCCAAATGTTTTGTATCTTAGCATGGCCAAAGTTCATTTCACCCAAGTTTTCACCTATTCCATCTTACCTTACACAGCCATACCTAACCTGACCTAGCATATCCCAAGCTAGATTTGATTAAATGTTCGTGAAATTTATGCTTACTAGCCTAAATTCAACCTAATTTAAGATAATTTCTACCCAATATACCCAAAATGTTTTGTTACATAGCTAAGCCAAAGACCATTTTTAGCCAAGTTTTCACATATTCCAACCTACCCTACATAGCCTTACCTATCCCTGACCTAGCAGATTTGATTAAAGTTTGGGAAATTTAAGCTATCGCCACCAAATTGGAGACAATTTCCACCAAATATGCATAAATGTTGTGTATCATAGCACAGCCAAAACCCATTTTACCCACATTTTCACCCATTCCATCTAAACCTGGACCCAACCTCTGATGCGACATATACTCAGAGAAGTGATGTGTTTTGGATATGAACCTAAATGCCCGTGCCTAACCTGCAAGAGTCTTGGAGCTTTGTTAAATATTTTATCTATTTTTCTTCGAAAACTGAAGTTTTGGATATGATCCTATCCGCACTGTGCCTAACCTGCTAGGTTCTTTGTTGAACAGTGTAACCATATTCATAGAAAAGTGATGTTTTGGATATGGACCTAACAGTCCCACTCCTTTAAAACTTGGAACTGTGTTCAATATTGTAGATATAGTGTTGGGTAGGTGTTTTTGTTTTTACACATCAACCCAACCGTCCTAGACCTAACCTCCCTTCATCTAACTTCAAATTTATCGTAAATATGGAAGGAACGTGTTGTTTGTGCATCAACCCAACCGTCCTGGACCTAACCTCCCTTCATCTAACTTCAAATTTATCGTAAATATGGAAGGAACGTGTTGTTTGTGCATCAACCCAACCGTCCTTGACCTAACCTCCATTTATCAAACTTCAAATTTATCATAAATATGGGAGGACCGTGTTATTTGTGCATCAACCCTGCCGTCCTGGGCCTAACCTCCCTTTATCTAACTTCAAATTTATTGTATATATTGGAAGAAGGTGTTGTTTATGCATCAACCCAATCTCCCTGGACCTAACCTCTGATACACGAATCTTTGTTCAACATTGCATCATACTCGTAGCATATTTTTTTTCACATAATTCAACCATCCTCAACCTAACCTCTATTACCTGGGGGAGGGAGGTTAATGGAAATTATGATAATAATGGGAATTTTCTCTACATCAGTTCAACTCAACCATCCTTAACCTAACCTTAGTTAGAAAGGGATATAACTCACCAAAACTATTTAATTACCATTTACCCAATTTTCCTTATCCTAACCTATAACTAGAGGGTTTAGACCTCCCTTTACCTCGAAATTATACTATATATTTAAGGTAGGAATATATTTTCACACATAAACCTAACATTCCCTAATATAACCCTGTACTCTAATTTCGAGGTAAAGGGGGGTCTAAACCCTCTGGTTATGGGTTAGGATAAGGAAAATAAGGTAAATGGTAATTAAATAGTTTTGGTGAGTTATATCCCTTTCTAACTAAGGTTAGGTTAAGGATGGTTGAGTTGAACTGATGTAGAGAAAATTCCCATTATTATCATAATTTCCATTAACCTCCCTCCCCCAGGTAATAGAGGTTAGGTTGAGGATGGTTGAATTATGTGAAAAAAAAATATGCTACGAGTATGATGCAATGTTGAACAAAGATTCGTGTATCAGAGGTTAGGTCCAGGGAGGTTGGGTTGATGCATAAACAACACCTTCTTCCAATATATACAATAAATTTGAAGTTAGATAAAGGGAGGTTAGGCCCAGGACGGCAGGGTTGATGCACAAATAACACGGTCCTCCCATATTTATGATAAATTTGAAGTTTGATAAATGGAGGTTAGGTCAAGGACGGTTGGGTTGATGCACAAACAACACGTTCCTTCCATATTTACGATAAATTTGAAGTTAGATGAAGGGAGGTTAGGTCCAGGACGGTTGGGTTGATGCACAAACAACACGTTCCTCCCATATTTACGATAAATTTGAAGTTAGATGAAGGGAGGTTAGGTCTAGGACGGTTGGGTTGATGTGTAAAAACAAAAACACCTACCCAACACTATATCTACAATATTGAACACAGTTCCAAGTTTTAAAGGAGTGGGACTGTTAGGTCCATATCCAAAACATCACTTTTCTATGAATATGGTTACACTGTTCAACAAAGAACCTAGCAGGTTAGGCACAGTGCGGATAGGATCATATCCAAAACTTCAGTTTTCGAAGAAAAATAGATAAAATATTTAACAAAGCTCCAAGACTCTTGCAGGTTAGGCACGGGCATTTAGGTTCATATCCAAAAAACATCACTTCTCTGAGTATATGTCGCATCAGAGGTTGGGTCCAGGTTTAGATGGAATGGGTGAAAATGTGGGTAAAATGGGTTTTGGCTGTGCTATGATACACAACATTTATGCATATTTGGTGGAAATTGTCTCCAATTTGGTGGCGATAGCTTAAATTTCCCAAACTTTAATCAAATCTGCTAGGTCAGGGATAGGTAAGGCTATGTAGGGTAGGTTGGAATATGTGAAAACTTGGCTAAAAATGGTCTTTGGCTTAGCTATGTAACAAAACATTTTGGGTATATTGGGTAGAAATTATCTTAAATTAGGTTGAATTTAGGCTAGTAAGCATAAATTTCACGAACATTAATCAAATCTAGCTTGGGATATGCTAGGTCAGGTTAGGTATGGCTGTGTAAGGTAAGATGGAATAGGTGAAAACTTGGGTGAAATGAACTTTGGCCATGCTAAGATACAAAACATTTGGGTATATTCGGTGGAAATTGGCTTAAATTAGGTTAAATTTAGGTGGGAAAGGCATAAATTTTTGCCAACTATAAGCAAATCTGACTTTGGATATGCCAGGAGAGGCTGGGTAGGGTTGTCTAGGGCAGGTTGGAATAGATGAAAACTCAGCTAAAATGTGCTTTGGCCGTGCTATGTTCCAAAAACATTTTTGGGTATATTTGGTGGGAATTGTCTTAAATTAGGTCAAATTTATATGGGATAACTTAAATTTCGCCGACTTTAACCAAATCTAGGTTTGGATATGCTAGGATAGGTTAGGTAAGATTGCGTAGGGTAGGATGGAATAGGAGAAAATGTAGGTAAAAATGGGCTTAGGCAGTGCTGTGATACACAACATTTGGATATATTGGTGGGAATTGCCTTAAATTAGGTCGAATTTAGGTGGGATAGCTTAAATTTCGCAGACTTTAACCAAATCCAGGTTTGGACACGGTAGGATAGGATAGGTAAGGTTACGTAGGGTAGGATGGAATAGGAGAAAATGTAGGTAAAAATGGACTTTGGCAGTGCTGTGATACACAACATTTGGGTATATTTGGTCAAATTTAGGTGGCATAGCATAAATTTCGCCGACTTTAACCAAATCCAGGTTTGGATATGCTAGGTCAGGTTAGGTGAGGTTGTGTAGGGTAGTATGGAATAGGAGAAAATGGGCTTTGGCGATGCTATGATACACAACATTTGGGTATATTTGGTGGAAATTGCCTTCAATTAGGTGTAATTTAGGTGGCATAGCATAAATTTCGCCAACTTTAACCAAATCCAGGTTTGGATATGCTAGGTCAGGTTAGGTGAAGTTGTGTAGGGTAGTATGGAATAGGAGAAAATGGGCTTTGGCGATGTTATGATACACAACATTTGGGTATATTTGGTGGAAATTGCCTTCAATTAGGTGTAATTTAGGTGGCATAGCATAAATTTCGCCAACTTTAACCAAATCCAGGTTTGGATATGCTAGGTCAGGTTAGGTGAGGTTGTGTAGGGTAGTATGGAATAGGAGAAAATGGGCTTTGGCAGTGCTATGCTACGCAACATTTGGGTATATTTGGTGGAAATTGCCTTAAATTTGGTGAAATTTAGGTGGCATAGCATAAATTTCGCCAACTTTAACCAAATCCAGGGTTGGATATGCTAGGTCAGGTTAGGTGAGGTCGAGTAGGGAAGGACATATATAATATCTTAGGGTAATGAACTAGTATGTTTATGAAAATAGTGTAAATTTTCCTATTTGGGGTTCGAGCTATATGGCAGACTCATATAATGTATGGACAGAGGCGACATAGGCTTGTATGTGAGGATATGGGATGCTCATATTTAGTAAGTTTAGCTAGGTTGAATTTAGTCAAATTTGCGTAGTATAAGTATATTTTTGATAGATTTAGATGAATTTAAGTTTTAACAGGATGCATTTTGATAAGATATAGCAAATTTGTCTAAAATTATCATAGAAAATACTGACTTCACCTAACCCCACCTGCCCTAACATAACTAAGGCTAGAACAAATAAGTCTGTTAGATGGTTTGAATAAATACATAAATATGGTGGTCTGATTGGAGAGAATGTAACAAGGAAGGTATTAATAAGACATAAAAACAGTGGACATATGTTAGATGAATAGTTTAGCACTAATAATGTTGATATCTTAATGGAAAAAGAATGTGTTATATATTGAGCTCATCGGAAGTCATATGAACCATTTTTATATGTGAAATTCTGACTTTTGGGGAGTTGGTTAAACTCAGCATATTATAATTAATGTCCTAAATATACCCAGACAAATATCATACAAATTGTGTATTGTTTGACCTAGTTGGTTGTGTTTGTACATATATAGCACAATTAATATACTTGTGTATTAATTGTGCAGATTATGTATTTTGCATAAGTTGTATGATTATTGCAATTATGTATTGATTATATTTCTATAAATTGTGTATTGTGTTGTGCAAGTTGTATGTATTAATTGTATATGTTTTTGTATTTGTATTTGCGGAAATTGCATAGTTGTGTATTTAATGAATATGTGCTAGTTATGTATTGTTCATATTTTGGTAAGTTGTGTATTGATTATATTTTTGAGCAAGTTGTGTAAATGTCGCAATTGTATTTGTGTAAATCGTGTATTTATGCTAGTTGTGTATTTTCATATTTGGGGTAGTTATGTATTGTACGTATTTGTGCTAGATATGCATTTGTACAAGTTGTGTAATAATTATGAAAGATGTGTAATATTTGTATAAGTTGTGTATTAATTGTGCATGTTGTGTAATTGCATATGGACGAATTGTTTATTTATACCTTTGCGTATTGATTGTCATTGTGCAAGTTGAGTAATTATATAGCAAGTTTTCTTGTATTAATTGTGCAAAGATGTAATATAATTACACAAACTGTGTAATAATTATCCATGTTTTATAATAATTTTTGTGATAATAGTGCATTTATGCAAGTTGTGTTTTTAATTTGATGAAGTGGAACTGGTGCAACTGTATTTGTGTGTGAAAATTGTGTATTTTGTGTAAGCTCTGTAATCTGATAAAATAGATCTTCATGGTGTAAGTGTATTTTGGTTTATGAGACAATGTGTGGGTATTTTGTGAAAATTATGTTTGTGAAATTGTGTAATTTTAGTGAAAGCGCATTTTTGATTGTCTAAATGCATAAGCATTTTGGTATATTTGTGCAAAATACCGTACTTTGTGTAAATGTCATACTCTGAGTGTACATGCAATATTGTGTAAATGGTATATTTTTGTGTGCAACTGACATATTTTGTATGAAAATGTCATATTTTTTATGTGATGGTATATTTTGAGTGTAAATAATATATTTTGTGCATAAATGGCATATTTGGTGTGTAAATGCTGTATTTTCTGTGTGTATGGCATAAATTACATCTGATTAATGGGGAAATGGTGGCAAAAAAAACTAGGCTATTCTCTACGAATGCATAGGTTTTAAAGTATGTGTAGGTATGCATGATTGTATTTGCGAGTGTTGGTTTAGAAACAAGTTAGCTGATTTGCGTAGGAAGACTAGGATTTTTTGAGGTGTAGAAATGATTAGCCTATGAATATAGTGGCTAACATCCAGCTGAGTTGCTAGATGGATGAATTGAGGTGCGACATTTGGATAGCTATTTGATGGATGTGAGGACAGTTGACTAGCCTATGAACACAGCCACTAATCCGCTGTACTGCCAGATGTGTGGTAACTACTTGTGGATTATAGTAGAATATCTAGCTATAGGGTTTCATAATTGCTGTTGTGTATAAAACTAGAATAAGAGCTATTTATTAAAACTATTATTGTAAACTAATACTTTAAGTGGGATCCCTTGGTTGTTTTAAGCATAGGGTGGACATGAATGAGATTGGGTGGAAATATATAGGAGCTGCCTCGTATGGGCCAATAGGACCTCTGCAGTTACCTTTATTCTTATGTTCAGCTCACCTGCTATGCTGCCAGATGTACGATTCTGCTTAAATTGCAGTGCGACATTTGGGCTTCTGTTATACTTTTGAACTTATCACTGAATAATGATTACAGTTGTGGATGACTAAAATGTATATTCTTAGTCCTCTGATTAGGTTAGGTGGGGATGGTTAGTCTAGTCATTTTTGAATAATAACATTAAATACATATGCCAGTAGAATGCCAAAGGTCGCATTGGTTGTCTGGTGACGTCATACATAGTTGACCAGTAAGGTACTGTAATACCTTCACACCTATATGCTAATGGCTAGCAATACCTTATCCCTATACCTGAGGTCGCTTTTCGTGATGTCACTAAACAACAACAGTAACTGGTCTGCAGAATGTATTTGTTTGTTATATATAATAAGTTAGGTTAGGTTAAGTTAGGATGGTTTGATCGGGTTTATGAATAACAGAAAATATAAGCAATGAGCGAAAATACGAGCTATTGTAGCTGAATATCAACTTTGATGAAGCACAGAGTACAGGTGAGGTAATAAGCCAGATTAAGAGTTCACGCTTATGTGTGAACCTCCTGGGATCTGCATTTAGCACGCCTCGCACCGCAGAAGGCCTTATTTTAAAACATGAGAGGCTTGCTTTGACTGAATGAGTTTTTTTATTTGTTATATGCCACAGCAAGGTGTGGGAGGTATGTTTTGAGAGAATGTGAGACGTGTATGTGGTTAAGGACAATATTGGTTTACTACTGAACACGCATTGAAATTACCAATGCCCAGGCCTCTATTTTTTCATATAAACGACTGATAGCAGTTTTTTCATTTTATTTTTTGCCCTATGCATAATAAACGATCCTTCAAGAAAGATTGTCAAAGCTCAAATTACATTCTCTAGAACGACGACGACGAAGAAGAAATAGGGGTGACATGATAGAGGTGTGACTGAATGGTCTTAGTAAAGGGGAATATTAATAACCTATTAAACGTATCAACATGAAACAGAACAGGAATGAATTGGATAAGTTTTATATTTAGGAAAAAAGACCTGGGTAAATACAGGTAGCAGGGGACGAACTTGAAAATACACACATAACTTCTTGCAGTGCTGAAGTTATGTTCTTCCCTCACATACATGATCCCCTTTGATAAATGTAATGGGCGATGGTTGGAAGTAAATATGAAATTATAAATAGACTAGGGATGATGGTATTTTACATTAGGTTCAGGGTCACTGTTGTATCGCAAAACACACGACTCATAGACCGGCTTTTTAATCCCCTTGAACGTGCCTGTGCAGGAACGCTGAGCGGCTAGCTGGTGACGTCATTGACCATTAGCAATGTCTGTGCAGGGTCACTGAGCTAACGAAATTTTGGGATGACTGGAGGCGGCCGTTTAATCCCCTTGAGCGAAAATGGCAGGGGCCAATGACCGGCCATGAAAATTATTTCGAGAAAACCCAGGGGCCATAGAGCGGCATGATGAAAAAATTCGAGAAAACCCAGGGGCCATAGAGCGGCATTTTAATCCCCTTCAACGTGCCTGTGCATGGTCACTGAGCGGACAGCTGGTGACGTCATTGACCATTTCCAATGCCCGTGCATGGGTAACTGGGGTAACGAAAAATACACGGGCCACAGACCGGCATGCGGCAAAAAAATCAGAGAAAACCTAGGGGTCATAGACCGACAGAGAAAAAATCAGAGAAAACCCAGGGGCCATAGAGCGGCATGATGAAAAAAGTTCCTAAAACCCAGGGGCCATAGAGCGGCATGGGAAAAAATGAAAATTGCCGCTCTATGGCCCGGGGCCATAGAGTGGGATAACATACTCTCACTCTTACTCACTCTCAGTCACCCTTACCCATTCATACTCTCTTACTCTTACTCTCATACTCTTACTCTCAATCACTCTTACTCTCACTCACTCTCAATTACTCTTACTCTCAATCACTCTTACTCCCAATCACTCTTACTCTCAATCACTCTTACTCTCATTCTTACTCTTACTCACTCTTACTCCCAATCACTCTTACTCTCAATCACTCTTACTCTCATTCTTACTCTTACTCACTCTTACCTTCACTTATACTCTTACTCCCAATCACTCTTACTCTCAATCACTCCTACTCTCATTCCTACTCTTACTCTCACTCCTACTCCCAATCACTCTTACTCTCAATCACTCTTACTCTCAATCACTCTTACTCTCAATCACTCCTACTCTCACTCTCTCAATCACTCCTACTCTAACTCTCAATCACTCTTACTCTTATTCTCAATCACTCTTACTCTCACTCTAACTCTCAATCACTCTAACTCTCAATCACTCTTACTCTCACCCTTACTCACTCTTATGCTCAATCACTCTTACTCTCACTCACTCTTACTCACTCTCAGTCACTCTTACTCACACTTACACACTCTCTGGCACTCTCACTCACCTTCAGTCACTCTTACTCTTACTCTCAGTCACTCTTACTCACTCTTACCCACTCTTGCTCACTCTTACTCTAGTTAATAAGAACACGCCAATATAAGACAGCAAAACGTTTTCAGATTCTTTCACACCACTATCCAGCAACTTTTATAATATATATAAATTATCTTAGGGAATAATACATAAATTATATATTTAAACATGATATTAGTGTTTAGTGGAATGCATAAGAAATCAAATTGTGTTAAAAAGAGCGATTTTTAAAAAAATTTAAAACTACTTTTTTCTGATCATATTATAACTAAATGGATTTTGAATGTTTAACTGAGCCAATAAATATCATTCACAATTTATTAATGAATTTTACAAAAAACACCATAAATTTTATATTTAAAAATATAAAAACTATTTGTAATACATTAGGAACAAAATAGTTGTAGAAAAACAGTTTATTATAAAACCTTTGTGTTTGGATTTTTATTAAAAGTTTCTCAGAGGCTCTCCTGCACCATTCTGAATGCAAATCATTCCCACACCTATTGGAAGAGATAGACGAACGCTTTCTAGATGATTTGTGTTTGCTGGGATGAGCCACAGAGACGTTAGAAAGAACTTTTTCAGTGTCAGAGTAGTTAATGGATGGAATGAATTAGGCAGTGAAGAGGTGGAGGCTGACTTCATACACAGTTTCAAATGTAGATATGATAGAGGCCAGTAGACTCAGGAATCTGTACACAAGTTGAGAGGCATGACCAAAGAGCCAATGCTAAACCCCCGCAAGCACAAATAGGTGAGTACACACACACACACGTGCGTCTAGCACGCTGGACGCGTGATCCTGTGGTCCCAGGTTCGATCCTGGGCGCCGGCGAGAAAAATTGGCAGAGTTTCTTTCACCCTATGCCCCTGTTACCTAGCAGTATATAGGTACCTGGGAGTTAGTCAGCTGTCACTGGCTGCTTACTGGTGTGTGTGGTGTTGAGAAAAAACGAAAATAGTAGTTAGTATCAGTTGATTGACAGTTGAGAGGCGGGCAGAAAGAACAGAGCTCAACCCCTGCAAACACAACTATGTGAATACTCACACACAACCCTTCTCAGGCTTAACGCATGATTGGCACTGTGATAACAGCCTGAAGTAAACAGAACAATTGTTTACAATCCACAGCCGCCACCGATGCCTGACAACAGCAGCGAGTTTGCTGGCGCTGATTAATTAACGGACGAATTACCTGCGTGTCCCTGGCTCATGCCGACACGATGGAGTCATTGGCGCGCCTCTGTTATGGTGGCCAAGCTTAATTGTGTGTGACTTTGTTTGTCAGGCCCTCACCTTTCTCATATATATATATATATATATATATATATATATATGTATATATATATATATATATATATATATATATATATATATATATATATATATATATATATATGTATGTATATATATATATGTATGTATATATATATATATATATATATATATATATATATATATATATATATATATATATATATATATATATATATATATATGTATACCTAGAAGGAGTACCACCTCTGGTGCAAGTGTAGGGATCCATAGCCTCGGAGAAGAAAATAAAGAGTACCCAGAGAAGACCTTGTGGATCCTCACTGAACACTTTGATATTTTCTTCTCCTACCACCCCTATTCTTTTGGTATTTGTGTATATTTATCTAACTTTATTTTAAAATGTCATTACACAAAAAAAGTTACAATATTGAATATATGCAGGGTACAAGACTGCTTGTCACAAGCTGAATAGCTCCTCCAGCTCCTCAGATGGCGGGCAGGAACCATGGATGTAGTGAGCACTTCCTGTCTGGAACACCACACTAAGGTGCTGAAACAGAAAACTGGCGGCTCTTGGGGTCTCTAGTCGTTTCGATTAGCTTAGACCCCTACTCCTTCAAAAAGCTAGCAGCACTATTACCCCATGATTGGGGTACCTTAATGGCTTTTTCAGCGAGCCATTAAACGTACTAAAGATTGATAACCCAAATGAATTTTTCATGGATATGATACCAACATCAAATCATATATCAGACGTCGCCCTATCCCCAATAGATTTTGAAGAAGCTATAAACAGTATGCCTATGCACTCTGCACCAGGCCCGGATTCTTGGAACTCCATATTCATCAAGAACTGTAAAAAACCACTATCGCAGGCCCTTCACATTCTGTGGAGACAAAGCCTAGATACTGGCGTTATCCCTGACATACTAAAAACAGCAGAGATAGCACCACTCCATAAAGGAGGAAATAAGGCAGAGGCAAAAAATTACAGACCGATAGCACTAACATCGCACATCATAAAAATTTATGAGAGTGCTAAGAAGTAAGATCACAAAATACATGGAATCACAGCATCTCCATAACCCCGGACAACATAGTTTCAGAACAGGGCGCTCTTGCCTGTCGCAGTTGCTGGACCACTATGACATGGCATTAGATGCTATGGAAGACAAACAAAACGCTGATGTAATTTACACAGATTTCGCAAAAGCTTTTGATAAATGTGACCATGGTGTTATTGCACATAAAATGCGTTCAAAAGGAATTACCGGGAAAATAGGCAGATGGATCTACAATTTCTTGACTAACGAAACCCAATGTGTAATAGTCAACAAAATAAAATCCAGCCCATCAACCGTGAAGAGCTCAGTCCCCCAGGGTACTGTGCTTGCTCCAGTACTTTTTCTCATCCTCATATCGGACATAGACAAGAACACAACCTATAGCACTGTATCATCCTTTGCAGATGACACTAGGATTTTCATGAGAGTTGGCAACATAGAGGACACGGCAAACCTCCAATCAGATGTAGATCAGGTCTTTCTATGGCTACAGAAAATAATATGGTGTTTAACGAGGATAAGTTCCAGCTCATGCGCTACGGAAGAAATTGAAAATATAAAAACGGAAACCACGTACAAAACTCAGGCAAATCATAACATAGAACGAAAAGGCAATGTAAAGGATCTGGGTGTACTCATGTCGGAAGGCCTTACCTTTAAAGAACACAATAAAGTAGCCGTCACAATTGCAAGAAAAATGACAGGTTGGATAACAAGAACTTTTCACACTTGAGATGCTATACTTTTCAAAACGCTTGTGCTCTCTAGAGTGGAGTACTGCTGCACAATGACAGCCCCTTCAAAGCTGGAGAAATTGCTGACCTGGAGAGCGTGCAGAGATCCTTTACTGCTAGAATCCACTCAGTAAAACATCTAAATTACTGAGACTGACTAAAGAGCCTAAATCTGTACTCCCTTGAGCGCAGGCGGGAGAGATACATAATAATTTACACGTGGAAAATAATTAAGGGGCTGGTCCCAAACCTGTACACAGAAATAACATCACATGAGACCAGAAGACATGGCAGGATGTGCAGAATACCCCCCGTTGAAAAGCAGAAGTGCAACAGGTACTCTGAGAGAAAACTCTAACATCAGAGGCCCGAGACTGTTCAACACGCTTCCACTACACATAAGGGGCATAACTGGCCGACCCCTCACAGTGTCCAAGAGAGAACTGGATAAGCACCTCCAAAGGATACCTGGTCAACCAGGCTGTGACTCATACGTCAGGATGTGAGCAGCCGTGTCTAACATCCTGGTTGATCAGTCCCGCAACCAGGAGGCCTGGTCGACGACCGGGCCGCGGGCACGCTAAGTCCCGGAAGCAGCTCAAGGTAACCTCAAGGTAACGAGGCACCAAGTGTCTCTGAGGCAATGGGGACAAAATTGTAGTGGTGCTCAAGGTCTCTGTATTTACATGACTTGGCCGCTTCCCAGTGATTGCCAGCTCCTCCTGGTTGTGTAATACTGAAGTCAACATAGGTATCGGCCAAAGTTCAAACGCAAGTGTGGTCCCACACCAACTATCTACCATTCTTCCAAGGGTTCACCGTGATTTCGTCTGGGCGATCGACAGGCTCATCAGAGTTGCGGGACATTAGGTAACGGGGCTCTCTCTCTGCTGGACAACCGGCTGTGGTAAGGCTTCTCTTAATAATGTCATTGACCTCGCCGTGTCTTGCATGCCATCCTCCTGTCCTTTGGCAGAGAAGGCCATGCCGTCCGTACCTGTAGGCCTCTGCCTCGCCACCTGTATTTGATGTGGATTGGGGCAGTGAGGCGGAGAGCCACGGCAATTCGGAGGGCCTGTGGTGTGAGACGGGTGCCAGTTGCTAATAGGAAATCACCTGCATGGGGAGCTGCTACAGCTCTAAGTCGGGCAGTGTCATGTGATGTTGTCGCAACTTCTAGCAAAGTCGTAGCTTCTTGGTCGGCAATGGGGCGTTCCCAGCTGGATTGCTTATTGGCTTTAGAAGGCGGTGGTTGGGGGTGCTGGTCCTGCGAGAGAGACCCATTTGCTTGTGCAGTCTGTGAAGCTGGGATCATGTACCCCTGCCTGTTGAGCTAGGTGCTCAGGTAGGATATCCTTCAGCAAGTTGTCAGACCCCACTGAAGAGGACAGAAACGCTGGTACAGAAATTGTGTTGCTGTGCGCACGCCAAGGCCCCCGAGTCTGACAGGAAGGGAGGCCTGTTTCCACTGTGAGTCGCTGAGGGAAAGATTGAGGGCTTTTTCCAGGGTTGATTTCAGCAAGCTGTCGTACTCTTCTAATTTAATATTGTTGAAAGATGGCGAACATCTTAGAAAGTAGGTCAGCCTTGGGAGGGACAAGCATCTGGTGATGAGGTAAAGTGCATCATGAGCATCGATGTCTTCAATCCTCTCGTTCATCCTCTTCAGGTCAGTGATCTTCTTACAAAGGACCTCGTCGATGGCATTCCTTCCAAGAGGAGCACCTAGGAGTGTGCTGTCCTCAGGGTGGGTTGTATGAATGTCAGGCAAAACAACCATTATTTGCTCTATTATGTGCTGGTTGGTGGAGGTTATTTCGCACTTGGAAGGGTTCAGGGTGAGGCCTAGGCTTGCTCCTTGCCCCTGAATTATTCATATGTCATCCAAGAGTGAGGCTGGGGAGCCGGATAGAGTACCATCGTCCAAAAACCAAATGTTGAGTTCACTGGACAGGTTATCGGCGACTTCCTTGATGACTAGATAGAAAAGAAAAGGAGCAAGGGGGTCACCCTGTTGGACACCTTCTTGTGATTCAATTTCATATTCCCAAAAAAGCAGAGTTAGATTCTTGCTGTAGCATGAGTTTACAAACGGGTAGAGGGAAGGAAAAAGGCAATGAACCGCACTGAGTACTGCATCCCTTCTAACCAGATTGAAAGCATTTATGAAGTCCAGCTTTATCAGGGCTTTTTCATCCTTAATGTTGGTAATGTAGGCTCTAGCTGCATGAGCCGCTGCCTCACACCCTTGGGGAATGCCAAACTCAAGCTGTTTTGGCTTCAGCATGTCGGCTGCTGCCTGACTAACTGCTCTAGCAGCAGCCTTTGCGACGAGACGCCGGAGTGAATTACCCACAGCTATCAGTCTGATTCCTCCATCTTTTTGTCTCAGGGCACAGAGGGTAGCGCCAAAAAAGAGAGGCCGTATGGTCTCTGGTATGTTGCCAGCTAGACATGTGTTGGCGAATCTAGTTAGTTCCACCAGGAGGCCCTGTGCAATGTCTCCCAGTGCAGGGTTGACCATTTGTTTGACGTGGTTGGGTCTTAGTCCTGTGAACCCACCTGCTGATCCTGGTGGGAAGGATAAACCTGCTTTATGCACCATGGATTCGAGCACACACAGGGGGTTCTGCTCTGGTGACACCGACTAGGGGAACACTGTCGTCATGAGGAACTCTGGGTGGGTGTTTTTCCCTCAGGGCTTGTGCTGTATCGGCATCCCTGGTGGCAACTGTGTCTTCACTGGTGATGATTCTGATCGCCCCTATTGTGTTGCCTTCTTCTATTTTCTTGCTGACTGTTGCTCTGATTTTGGATGCCTCGGTTCTGCTGTTGATACCTTTCCTGCGGTGGGTGTTTTTTGCATGGGTGGGGAGGGGTGCCTGGTTGTCCTCTCTAGGAAAACTATTTAGCCATAATGACTGAGGAAGCTAGTGATTTGTCTCTTCTTGCAGGGACAGCTAGGCATATGTTTCCAAACAGGAGAAGGTTGCGCCATGCTTGGATGGTTCTGGGGGAGTCATTGACCTTTTTGAAGAGGCTGGATAGTTTGGCTGCTGCCTGGGGCCGGGCAGCTTTGGGGATGTGCTGCAAGGTTCCAACAGATGTTGCTTTGATGGCTTCTAGTAGATTCTCAGTCGAAATGAAGCTGTTGGAGGTGTTTTCCCTGACTGTTGGAGTGGGGCGTTGATTGATACTCTCTTTGGGAGGGCGCCACATACCCGGACAATCGGTTCCGTGGTGAGCATGCTTGCACACATCTCCGTTACGCTTGAGTTTCCACACCTTGTCACACACTTGGCATGTGCCGTACTTGTCGTCGCTTGATGGCTCCTCTTGGCTGAGAGAAGCCTGGCTGTCAGTAGTGACCTGTGACATCGGCGGGCGCTGGGTGGGCGTTGGGCGGATGTAGCGTGAAAGGGTGGACACAGGGAGGTGGCGGTCGCAGTTGGGTTGGGGAAGGGGGGGGATGACGGTACACACTAGCGGGTATGGGGGAGGGGGTGTTCAGGATGGGGTGACACTAACACGTTTGTATAATTTCGTGATATATCACTGAACAATATCATACACTTGTAATCTGGTTCACTGTGGACTCGATGCACTTAAAACACGCTACCTGTTTCCCGAGAGCCGAGGTATCTATTTTTTCAGGGATATTTTCATAAACACTTACACAATGGCCCTCGATGGATCCGCACACACAACACCCCCTCCACCCCCCCCACCCATCACCCCCTATCACCATAACCGAGGGAGCCCCTCAGGGCGCCCTTGTTGGCCTCACATAGCAGTTCAGACTATTTCCACAATGCCAATCCACTTGTTTGATTATTTTTGGTTGCGATAGTTCACCCTAGGACACTTCCCGCCACTCCTCACACCTTCCCCGGATGGTTCACACTGCACACTACTGTTGAGTCTGGGCCTGGTGAGGTCAGGATGTCACAAGATAATGGCACATGGCCGCAAAGCTCCTCTCAGCGTCCGTTCCTGTGGCGCCCACAGGGTTATGATCCTCTTCAGCAGGAGCGAGAATGACAGCGTGTCAAGTCAGGCGGTCCGGGCAAAACAGTTACCCAGCCAGCATTTTGGCTCATAACTCTCTCGTTACATAATATTGTTAATGAAGCGACGCCGTCCCCCAAGACGCATTCATCGATACGATTCATCATATTGTGATATTAAAAAATTAAGTTTGTTCTAATTTATTAATATCAAAGATCAGTGTAGTACAGTGTAAGCAATATAATTAATTTGTGAACATACACTTCTTCACGTACATTTGTTTCCTGAGAGAGTATGAGTGAGAGAGATAAGAGAGGCACCATCCCTGTCTCACGGGTTCATCAGAAAGGAATTCTGTCTAGTGAATCCGTGCACTGAATACTTGGTTTAAATGTTTTTCATGGTAACCCTAAAGTGAATTTGCCCTTAACGATTTAAGTACTTACGTCATATTAAGCTAACTGAACTTAGATGTTTTTAGGTTTTAGATGTTTTCTCTTATGTTAATTATCACTATGTTGGGAAAATTTCATGCTGCTGGGACATCTCCCAGAGTTAATTAATATATTAAATAGGCTTATTAGAAGACTTCCGAGGTCTTCTAAGCTTTAAGACTCTGGCAAATAACTTGTCTAGATTTGTTTATATTTACAACTAAAAATAACCAAACTAGTTTTTTACAAACTAGAAATTATTTTTCTTTACAAACCTCAGCGTCTGTAAATATCAGTTTAATATTTTTTTCAGACGTGTCCTGTGTAAAAGTAATTTCCTCTGGTGATAATATCTAGTTATTTTTAATGAAGACCTATATAAAGAATTTCTCATGCGTCTTGCTACGTTAATAATATGTTACTTAAACTTGAATGTATTGACACAGGAATGATAACACATTCGTATTGTCTTGAGGACAATACTGGATAGTTGTTGTGTTCTTGACTTCTATTGGCTGTTGTGTTCTTGACTACTATTGGCTGTTGTGTTCTTGAATACTATTGGCTGTTGTGTTCTTAACTACTATTGGCTGTTGTGTTTCTTGATTACTATTGGCTGTTGTGTTCTTGAATACTATTGGCTGTTTTGTTCTTGACTTCTATTGGCTGTTGCGTTCTTAACTACTATTGGCTGTTGAGTTCTTAACTACTATTGGCTGTTGTGTTCTTAACTACTATTGGCTGTTGTATTCTTGACTACTATTGGCTCTTGTGTTCTTGACTACTATTAGCTGTTGTGTCTTGACTACTATTGGCTGTTGTGTTCTTGTACTACTATTGGCTTTGTGTTACTTTAACTACTTTTGGCTCTTGATGTTCTTGATCTACTATTGGCTGTTTGTGTTCTTGACTACTATTGGCTGTCGTGTACTCTATACATCAACGGATGCTTCACGTCCTTCTTCCCAGAGTCTGTTATAATCCTTACTATTTAAGGTTATCATATTTGTACCTCTTGTTGATGATGTTTCTATTATTAGGCTAAGAATATAATGCTTTACTCTCGAAGATTGGCATTTGTGTTAATATTTATTGTCGCGAAATTCACGGTTAAATCCTGTTTTCTCTTGAGCTGTCAGAGAACTCATTAGCCTGAACTCTTTTCTCCGCTTCCCAATCACTGAAAACCTTTAATTTTCTAAACTACTTGTAGCCTGTTAAATCCCACGCAAATAAGGCTCTCACATCCCAATTTCTAAATCCCAGCCAGCCGTAATTCTCTTATAGTATTTTAATCTCTAATGTCAACAAGTCCTTTAGAGTATATGTTTATCGAGCATGAAATATATATATATATATATATATATATATATATATATATATATATATTATATATATATATATAATATATATATATATAATATATATTATATATATATATTATAATATATATATATATATATATATATATATATATTATATATATATATATATTAGTATATTTTGGTAGCAGTCTTTCCTGTAGACATATATTATTAAATATGACCGAAAAAGTAAGATTAATAATTCTAACACGAATTTCTCAATCTTTCGTACATTACGCTTCACTGTTGGAGGTAAATAAAAAATTAATTCTCCAAAACTCATTTTTATTTCTAGTCTGACGCGACACGGGCGCGTTTCGTAAAACTTATTACATTTTCAAAGACTTTAGTTCACAAATACACAACTGAATAGAACTTACGTATCTCCGATTTTATATCTACATTTGAGTGAGGTGGGAGGGGTGATGTGGCATTAACACAAGACAGAACAAGAGGGGATATTAATAGGGTATTAAAAGTATCAACACAAGACAGAACACAAACAATGGGTATTGAATAGAAGTGTTTGTAGAAAGCCTATTGGTCCATATTTCTTGATGCTTCTATATTGGAGCGGAGTCTTGAGGTGGGTAGAATATAGTTGTGCAATAATTGGCTGTTGATTGCTGGTGTTGACTTCTTGATGTGTTGTGCCTCGCAAACGTCAAGCCGCCTGCTATCGACTGGGGCGGATATCGCTGTATCGATAGATACAGCGATAGCAGGCGGCTTGACGTTTGCGAGGCACTACACATCAAGAAGTCAACACCAGCAATCAACAGCCAATTATTGCACAACTATATTCTACCCACCTCAAGACTCCGCTCCAATATAGAAGCATCAAGAAATATGGACCAATAGGCTTTCTACAAACACTTCTATTCAATACCCATTGTTTGTGTTCTGTCTTGTGTTGATACTTTTAATACCCTATTAATATCCCCTCTTGTTCTGTCTTGTGTTAATGCCACATCACCCCTCCCACCTCACTCAAATGTAGATATAAATCGGAGATACGTAAGTTCTATTCAGTTGTGTATTTGTGAACTAAAGTCTTTGAAAATGTAATATGTTTACGAAACGCGCCCGTGTTGCGTCAGACTAGAAATATATATATATATATATATATATATATATATATATATATATATATATATATATATATATATATATATATATGTATATATATATATAAATATAATATATATATATATATTATATATATATATATATATTTCTACTATATTCCTACATATATATATATATATATATATATATATATATATATATATATATATATAATATTATATATATATATATATATATATATATATATATATATATATAATATATATTCCTACTTCTCAGCCTACTATATATATATATATATTATATATATATATATATATATATATATATATATATATATATATATATATATATATATATATATATATATATGTGTGTGTGGTGTGTGTGTGTGTGTTCAGAGACAAAATCAGACATCCTGCAGACAAAAATCAGAAGATACAACTGACAATTTACTATAAAATAAAAAAAACGGCCAGCCTACTCATGAGAAACTCTCCAGACACAAAGTAGAACGTTTATATATATATATATATATATATATATATATATATATATATATATATATAATATATATATATATATATATATATATATATATATATATGTCGTACCTAATAGCCAGAACGCACTTCTCAGCCTACTATTCAAGGCCCGATTTGCCTAATAAGCCAAGTTTTCATGAATTAATGTTTTTTCGTCTACCTAACCTACCTAACCTAACCTAACCTAGCTTTTTTGGCTACCTAACCTAACCTTACCTATAAATATAGGTTAGGTTAGGTTAGGTAGGGTTGGTTAGGTTCGGTCATATATCTACGTTAATTTTAACTCCAATAAAAAAAAATTGACCTCATACATAGAGAAAAGGGTTGCTTTATCATTTCATAAGAAAAAAATTATAGTAAATATATTAATTCAGGAAAACTTGGCTTATTAGGCAAATCGGGCCTTGAATAGTAGGCTGAGAAGTGAGTTCTGGCTACTAGGTACGACATATATATATATATATATATATATATATATATATATATATATATATATATATATATATATATATATATATATATATATATTTCATGCTCGATAAACATATACTCTAAAGACTTGTTGACATTACAGGAAAGACTGCTACCAAAATATACTAATATATATATATATATATATATATATATATATAATATATATATGTCGTACCTAGTAGCCAGAACACAATTCTCAGCCTACTATGCAAGGCCCGATTTGCCTAATAAGCCAAGTTTTCCTGAATTAATATATTTTCTCAATTTTTTTTCTTATGAAATAATAAAGCAACCCATTTCATTATGTATGAGGTCAATTTTTTTTATTAGAGTTAAAATTAACGTAGATATATGACCGAACCTAACCAACCCTACCTAACCTAACCTAACCTATCTTTATAGGTTAGGTTGGGTTAGGTAGCAGAAAAAGTTAGGTTAGGTTAGGTTAGGTAGGTTAGGTAGTCGAAAAAACATTAATTCATGAAAACTTGGCTTATTAGGCAAATCGGGCCTTGCATAGTAGGCCAAGAAGTGAGTTCTGGCTATTAGGTACGACATATATATATATATATATATATATATATATATATATATGTCGTACCTAGTAGCCAGAACGCACTTCTCAGCCTACTATGCAAGCTCCGATTTGCCTAATAAGCCAAGTTTTCCTAAATTAACATATTTTCTCAATGTTTTTTCTTATGAAATGATAAAGCTACCCATTTCACTATGTATGAGGTCAATTTTTATTTATTGGAGTTAAAATTAACGTAGATATATGACCGAACCTAACCAACCCTACCTAACCTAACCTAACCTATCTTTATAGGTTAGATTAGGTTAGGTAGCCGAAAAAGTTAGGTTAGGTTAGGTTAGGTAGGTTAGGTAATCAAACAAACATTACTTCATGAAAACTTGGCTTATTAGGCAAATCAGGCCTTGCATAGTAAGCCGAGAAGTGCGTTCTGGCTACTAGGTACGACATATTATAATATATATATATATATATATGTCGTACCTATTAGCCAGAACTCACTTCTCAGCCTACTATGCAAGGCCCGATTGGCCTAATAAGCCAAGTTTTCATGAATTAATGGTTTTTCAACTACCTAACCTACCTAACCTAACCTAACCTAACTTTTTCGGCTACCTAACCTAACCTAACCTATACAGATAGGTTAGGTTAGGTTAGGTAGGGTTGGTTAGGTTCAGTCATATATCTACGTTGATTTTAACTCCAATAAAAAAAAATTGTCCTCAAACATAATGAAATAGGCAGCTTTATCATTTCCTAAGAAAAAAATCAGAGAAAATATATTAATTAAGGAAAACTTGGCTTATTAGGCAAATCGGGCATTGCATAGTAGGCTGAAAAGTGCGTTCTGGCTACTAGGTACGACATATATATATATATATATATATATATTATATATATATATATATATATATATATATATATATATATATATATGTCGTACCTAGTAGCCAGAACTCACTTCTCAGCCTACTATTCAAGGCCCGATTTGCCTAATAAGCCAAGTTTTCCTGAATTAATATATTTACTATAATTTTTTCTTATGAAATGATAAAGCAACCCTTTTCTCTATGTATGAGGTCAATTTTTTTTTATTGGAGTTAAAATTAACGTAGATATATGACCGAACCTAACCAACCCTACCTAACCTAACCTAACCTATATTTATAGGTAAGGTTAGGTTAGGTAGCCAAAAAAAGTTAGGTTAGGTTAGGTTAGGTAGGTTAGGTAGACGAAAAAACATTAATTCATGAAAACTTGGCTTATTAGGCAAATCGGGCCTTGAATAGTAGGCTGAGAAGTGCGTTCTGGCTATTAGGTACGACATATATATATATAACATATATATATATATATATATATATATATATATATATATATTATATATATATATATATATATATATATATATATGGTTAGGTTCGGTCATATATCTACGTTAGTTTTGACTCAAATTTAAAAAAATGAACTCATACATAGTGAAATAGATGGCTTTATCATTATCTCTATCATATATATATATATATATATATATATATATATATATATATATATATATATATATATATATATTATATATATGTCGTACCTAGTAGCCAGAACGCACTTCTCAGCCTACTATGCAAGGCCTGATTTGCCTAATAAGCCAAGTTTTCATGAAGTAATGTTTTTTTGATTACCTAACCTACCTAACCTAACCTAACCTAACTTTTTCGGCTACCTAACCTAATCTAACCTATTAAGATAGGTTAGGTTATATATATATATATATATATATATATATATATATATATATATATATATATATATATATATATTATATATATATATATAATATATATATATATATATATATATATATATATCGTACCTAATAGCCAGAAGACACTTCTAGACCTAATATGCAAGGCCCGATTTGCCTAATAGGTCGAGTGATTTCTTTTTTTCAACAAATTGTTTCCAATTGGTTTATTTGAATTATTTTTATTATATTATATTAAGAACACAAATTATTGACATAGTTATGTTAGTTTAGGATAGGTTATGCTAGGTTAGGTAGGGTTGGTTAGGTTCGGTCATATATCTACGTTAGTTTTGACTCAAATTTAAAAAAATGAACTCATACATAGTGAAATAGATGGCTTTATCATTATCTCTATCATATATATATATTATATATATATATAAATATATATATATAATATATATATATATATTATATATATTATATAATATATATATATATTTATATATATATATATATATAATATATATATATATATATATATAATATATATATATATATATATACTGCAGGTATGTTGACGACATTTTTACACAGGTTCCTGATGTCAGACATCTGCAGGAGCTGAAGGAGGCATTTGAGCAGAATTCTGTGTTGCGTTTCACTTACGAGATGGAGAAGGATGGGAAGCTGCCCTTTCTAGATGTAACAGTCATGGAAAGGAGCGGAGTTTTTCACACTGCAGTCTACACAAAGGAAACAAACATAGGAATGTGCCTGAATGCCAACAGTGACTGCCTGGACAGGTCAAGAGGAGTGTTGTTAACGCTTATGTCGACCGTGCTCTCAGCCACAGCTCAGAATGGAAGCAAGTCGACGAAGAACTCTGTAGGGTAAGGCAGGTCCTAGTCAAAAACGGCTTCTCCAATGGTTTCGTCGAAGACATCATAAGAAGGAAAGTGAAACGTCATGCAACCTCTGAAGAGACAACTAACACAACACCTATACCCCCTATAAGACTATTTTACAGGAACTTCTTTTCCACAGCCCATAAAATGGAGGAAAGGGTCTTGAAAGATATTGTCAGTAGAAACGTTATCCCTACAGACAAAAATCAGAAGATACAACAGACAATTTACTATAAAACCAAAAAAACGGCCAGCCTACTCATGAGAAACTCTCCAGACACAAAGCAGAACGCTTTAAAAGAGACCAACGTCGTTTATGCCTTCAAATGCCCTCTTGGGGATTGTAAGCCTCAGAAAACTCAGTATATAGGCAAGACAACAACATCTCTTTCCAGGCGTTTAACGATGCATGAGCAACAGGGCTCCATTAAGGTACATATAGCCTCTACATACAACCAAACCATCACCAGAGAAATCTTAGTAAACAACACAGAAATCATCGATAGATACAACGATAGCAGGCGGCTCGACGTCTGCGAGGCACTACACATCAAGAAGTCAACACCAGCAATCAACAGCCAATTAATGCAGAACTATATTCTACCCACTTCAAGACTCTGCTCCAATATAGAAGCATCAAGAAATATGGGCCAATAAAAATAGGCCTTCTGCAGTTACCTACCTTTAATACCTGTTTGTATTTCATTGTTTCGTGTTCTGTCTTGTGTTAAAAGTTTATTTTCACCTCATCCACAACTATTGTAACATGTCACTTCACCCAAATGTTGGTGTAAAAACTTGAAAGATGTTTAAGCTCTATTCAGTTAAAGTTGTGTGTGTGTGTGTAAACTAAAGTCTTTGAAAATGTAGTAAGTTTTACGAAACACGCTCAAGTGTCGCATCAGACTAGAAATAAAAGTGAATTTTGGAGAATTGATCTTTGGATTACCAACAACAGTGAAAAGAAACGTAAGATAGATCGAGAAAATTCGTGTTAGAATTATTAATCTTACTTTTTCGTTCATATTTAATAATATATATAATATATATATATATATATATATATATATATATATATATATTATATATATATATATATATATATAATATATATATATTTTGGTAGCAGTCTTTCCTGTAGACATATATTATTAAATATGACCGAAAAAGTAAGATTAATAATTCTAACACGAATTTACACGTTAGAATTTGTGATTCTAACACATCACCCTTCCCACCTCACTCAAATGTAGATATAAAATCAGGGAAACGCTAGTTCTAATCAGTTGTGTATTTGTGAAGTCTTTGAAAATGTAATAAGTTTTACGAAACGCGCCCGTGTCGCGTCAGACTAAGAAATAAAAATGAATTTTGGAGAAGTGATTTTTGATTTACCTCCAACAGTGAAGCGTAATGTACGAAAGATTGAGAAAATTCGTGTTAGAATTATTAATCTTACTTTTTCGGTCATATTTAATAATATATATATATATATATATATAATATAATTATATATATATATTATATATATATATATATATATATATATATATATATATATATATATAATATAATATATATATATATATATATATATATATATATATATATATTATATATATATATATATATATATATTATATATATATATGTCGTACCTAGTAGCCAGAACGCACTTCTCAGCCTACTATGCAAGGCCCGATTTGCCTAATAAGCCAAGTTTTCATGAACTAATGCTTTTTCGACTACCTAACTTAACCTAACCTAACATTTTCGGCTACCTAACCTAACCTAACCTATAAAGATAGGTTAGGTTAGGTTAGGTAGGGTTGGTTAGGTTTGATCATATTTCTACGTTAATTTTAACTCCAATAAAAAATTTGAACCTCATACATAATGAAATGGGTAGCTTTATCATTTCATAAGAAAAAAATTAGAGAAAATATATTAATTCATGAAAACTTGGCTTATAAGGCAAATCGGGCCTTGCATAGTAGGCCAAGAAGTGCGTTCTGGCTACTAGGTACTATATATATATATATATATATATATATATATATATATATATATATTATATATATATATATATATATATATATATATATATATATATATATATATATATATATATATATATGTGTGTGTGTGTGTGTGTATATCACGAAAATAAACACGTGATTAAGAATGTGACAATGTCAGACCACGGAGGAAAATGAAACAGTTATTTCCTTAAGCACTTTCGTATATTAAATACATCTTCAGAAGGAATGAAGGAACTCCTTCTGAAGATGTATTTAATATACGAAAGTACTTAAGGAAATTCCTGTTTCATTTTCCTCCGTGGTCTGACATATATATATATATATATATATATATATATATATATATATATATATATATATATATATATAAATATATATATATATATATATATATATTATATATATATATATATATATATATATATATATATATATATATATATATATATTATATATATATTATATATATATATACTCAACGACCTGCTGACTCCTTATGTTCCTTGCGCCTTCAGCCTGAAGTCTCCAAAGGAATTTGATGACTTACTGCGGGCCACACGGGCCACAGGGATAAGAGCCTCGTTGGACGTAGAATCGCTGTTTACCAACGTACCTGTGGACGAGACAATCGGGATGATAGCCGACAGAGTGTATTGTGATCCAGCCTGTACTCCTCTTGACATACCAGAAAATATTCTGAGGAAACTACTCCAAGCTTGTACTAAAGAGGCACCCTTCTTGAGCTCGGATGGGCACATGTATAAGCAAGCAGATGGGGTCGCCATGGGTTCTCCCCTAGGTGTCCTGTTTGCAAACTTCTACATGGGTACCATCGAGCAAAAAGTCTTAGTCGACATGAACTTGAAACCGGCCATATACTGCAGGTATGTTGACGACATTTTTACACAGGTACCTGATGTCAGACATCTGCAGGAGCTGAAGGAGGCATTTGAGTAGAGTTCCGTGCTGCGTTTCACTTACGAGATGGAAAAGGATGGGAAGCTGCCCTTTCTAGATGTAACAGTCATGGAAAGGAGCGGAGGTTTCCACACTGCAGTCTACACTAAGGAAACGAACATAGGAATGTGCCTAAATGCCAACAGCGACTGCCCGGATAGGTTCAAGAGGAGTGTTGTTAACGCATATGTCGACCGTGCTCTAAGCCACAGCTCAGAATGGAAGCAAGTCGACGAAGAACTCTGTAGGTTAAGGCAGGTCCTAGTCAACAACGGCTTCTCCAATGGTTTCGTCGAAGACATCATAAGAAGGAAAGTGAAACGCCATGCAACCTCTGAAGAGACAAATAACACAACACCTATACCCCCTATTAGACTATTTTACAGGAACTTCTTTTCCACAGCTCATAAAACAGAGGAAAGGGTCCTGAAAGATATTGTTAATAGAAACGTTATCCCTACAGACAAAAATCAGAGGATACAACTGACGATTTACTATAAAACCAGAAAAACGGCCAGCCTACTCATGAGAAACTCTCCAGACACAAAGCAGAACGCTTTAAAAGAGACCAACGTCGTCTATGCCTTCAAATGCCCACTTGGGGACTGTAAGCTCCAAAAACCCAGTATATAGGCAAGACAACAACATCTCTCTCTAGGCGTTTAACGATGCATAAGCAACAGAGCTCCATTAAGGAACATATAATCTCTTCCCACAACCAAACCATCGCCAGAGAAATCCTAGTAAACAACACAGAAATCATCGATAGATACAGCGATAGCAGGCGGCTTGACGTTTGCGAGGCACTGCACATCAAGAAGTCAACACCAGCAATCAACAGCCAATTATTGCACAACTATATTCTACCCACCTCAAGACTCCGCTCCAATATAGAAGCATCAAGAAATATGGACCAATAGGCTTTCTACAAACACTTCTATTCAATATCCATTGTTTCGTGTTCTGTTCTGTCTTGTGTTGATGAAATTAATACCCTATTAATACCCTTGTTCTGTCTTGTGTTGATGAAATTAATACCCTATTAATACCACATTTTGTTCTGTCTTGTGTTAATGCCACATCACCCCTTCCACCTCACTCAAATGTAGATATAAAATCGGAGATACGTAAGTTCTATTCAGTTGTGTATTTGTGAATTAAAGTCTTTGAAAATGTAATAAGTTTTACGAAACGCGCCCGTGTCGCGTCAGACTAGAAATAAAAATGAATTTTGGAGAATTGATTTTTGATTTACCTCCAACAGTGAAGCGTAATGTACGAAAGATTGAGAAAATTTGTGTTAGAATTATTAATCTTACTTTTTCGGTCATATTTAATAATATATGTCTACAGGAAAGACTGCTACCAAAATATACTAATAAATATATATATATATATATATGCAATTGACGATCACAAAACACTGATCATTTTATGCGGAAAATCCACAGAGAAATATGAAATGAGGTGAACGCTTCGGCTTGTTAAAGCCTTTGTCAACACCAGACTTACTAAGGAGAAGGGAGAAGGGGGAGGATATATAGGCCGACACCTGACCAACCCATCCCTAGGGTTGGTCAGGTGTAAATAACCAAAAACAGGTATAGCTTAGCTTAGAATGGTCAAAGAGGATTAAGCGGTCAGAGAATAAGGATGAAAGATTAAAGAAAAGCCTCATGAACACACAATATATGAATATACAATTATAATGAGACATTGTAAGCCTCTCTATCAGAGTTGTTTCTTAAACTGTTGTGCAATATTATAACTTAAAAATCACTATAATTTGCATTCTGGTCTTAGAGTAACTTTTCATAACCAGTAATTATTCATGTTATTTTGTTTGTTGACTTGTCCTGAATTTTATGAGATTGCCTTTATTCATGTCTTGTTTTCTAGAGTAATTAAAATATCATTGTTTATATACTTTGTGTTTGTGTGTCTTCCCATTACCTTACCACAGACGAAAGGACAAACTTCTCTTTTTTTTGTTATGTGACGAGGCCCTGCCCCCAGCTTTTGAAACAGCCGAACACCAACGCTTTACCGTCACAATATATATATATATATAAATACCTAGAATGGGTACAATCTCTGGTGCAAGTGTAGGGACCCATAGCCTCGGAGAAGAAAATAAAGAGTACTCAAAGAAGACCTTGTGGATCCTCACTGAACACCTTGATATTTTCTTCTCCTACCACCCCTATTCTTTTGATATGTGTGTATTTTTATCTAACTTTATTTGAAAATGTCTCTACACAAAAAAAGTTACAATATTGATTACATGCAGGGTACAAGGCTGCTTGTCACAAGTTGAACAGCTCCTCCAGCTCCTCAGATGGTGGGCAGGAACCATGAATGCAGTGAGCATTTCCTCTCTGGATTGCCACACTAAGGCGCTGAAAAAGAAAACTGGCAGCTCTAGGGGTCTCACGTTGCTTCGATTAGCTTAGACCCCAACTCCTTCAAAAAGCAAGCAGCACTTTTACCCCAAGCACCAAGTGTCTCTGAGGCAATGGGGACAAAATTGTAGTGGTGCTCAAGGTCTCTGTATTTACGTGACTTGGCCTCTTCCCGGAGATTGGCAGCTCCTCCTGCTCTTGTAGCACTGAAGTCAACATAGGTATTGGCTAAAGTTGAAACGCAAGTGAAGTCCCACACCAACAGTCTACCATTCTTCCAGGGGTTCACCGTGATTCCGTCTGGGCGACCGACAGGCTCATCAGAGTTGCGGGACATTAGGTAACAGGGAGAAGGCCATGCCGTCCGTATCTGTCGGCCTCTGCCTCGCCGCAAAAACACCTGTATTCGGTGTGGATTGAGGCAGCGAGGCGGAAAGCCACGGCAATTCGGAGGGCCTGCGGTGTGAGACGGGTGCCGGTTGCTGACATTGGGGTTGCTAATAGGAAATCACCTGCAGGGGGAGCTGCTACAGCTCTACGTCGGGCAGTGTCATGTGGTGTTGTTGCAGCTTCTAGCAAAGTCGCAGCTTCTTGGTCGGCAATTGGGCGATCCCAGCTGGATTGCTTATGGGCTTCAGAAGGCGGTGGTTGGGGTGCTGGTCCTGCGATATATATATATATATATATATATATATATATATATATATATATATATATATATATATATATATATATATATATATATATATATATATTTATATATAAATATTGAGGGTACCACCTCTGGTGCCAATGTGGGGATCCATAGCCTCGGAGAAGAAAATAAAAAGTATTCAGAGGAGACCTTGTGGTTTCTCACTGAACACTAATATTATCTTCTCCTACCACCTCCATTCTTTTGTATGTACACATATATATTTACTTTATTTGAACTTTGTTACAAAAAAGGAGTTACATATGGGTTACAAAGATGGTTGTCATAGGTTGTCGAGTTCCTCCAGCTCCTCAGATGGCGGGCAGGAACCCTGGATGCAGTGCGCATTTCCCCTCTGTATCGCCACACTGAGGCGCTGGAAAAGAAAGCTTGCAGCTCTCGGGTCCCTTGTTGTTTCAATGAGCCTAGAACCCAGTTCCTTCAAAAAACTGGTAGCACTTTTACCCCAGGCGCCGAGTGTCTCAGAAGCAATGGGGACAAAATTGTAGTGGTGATCCAGTTCTCTATACTTACGGGATTTGGCTGCTTCCCTGTGGGTGGCAGCGCCACCTGGTTGTGCAACACTGAGGTTAATGTAGGTGTTAGCCAGGGTTGATATGCACGTGTAGTCCCATACCAACTGCTTGCCATTCTTCCAGGGGTTCACTGTGATACCATCCGGGCGACCAATAAGAGCATCAGAGTTACGGGGCGTTAGGTAACGGGGCTCTCTTTCAGCTGGGCATCCAGCTGTGGTGAGGCTCCTCTTGATGATGTCGTTAACTTCACTGTGCCTCGAGTGCCATCCCCCTGTGCTTTGGCAGAGTAGGCCATGGTGGCCGTACCTGTCAGCCACCACCTCGCCGCAAATACACCTATATCTGGTGTGGATTGGGGCAGCAAGGCGGAGGGCCACAGCAATTCGGAGGGCGTTTGGTGTGAGACGCGTGCCAGTTGCCGACATTGGGGTTGCTAACAGGAAATCCCCTGCATGTGGTGCTGCTACTGCTGTGAGGCGAGCAATGTCGTGTTGTGTTGTTGCAGCACCCAGGCACTCTGCAGCAACTTGGTCTACAATGGGACCATCCCAGCTGGATTGCTTGTGGGCTTTTGGGGATGGTGGTTGAGGTGATTGGCCTGCACGAGAGGCCCACTCTGTGGCACAGCGTGTAAAATTGGGATCATGTACACCTGCCAGCTGATGTAAGTGGGCAGGTAGAATTTCCTTCACAAGGTCGTCGGATGCTGATAAGGAGGACAGGAAGGCTGGAACAGCGATTTGCGTTGCTGTTCGAACTCCGAGGCCCCCAAGTCTTATAGGAAGAGAGGCTTGTTTCCACTGTAGGTCATCGAGAGAGAGGTTAAGGGCTTTTTCTAGCATTGATTTCAGTAACCGGTCATACTCACTTAGTTTTTGGCTACTGTAAGATGGTGAACACCTCAGAAAGTAGGTTAACCTGGGGAGGGACAGACATCTGGTGATGAGGTAGAGTGCATCATGAGCATCAATATCCTCAATCCTCCCATCCATCCTCTTAAGGTCGGCGATTTTCTTAT
>NW_027189142.1:3217082-3425781 GCF_040958095.1 Procambarus clarkii
AACCTTTGACCTTTTTCCAGTTTAGTCTTATGCTTGACTAGATGTGGACTCCATGCTGGAGCTGCATACTTGGGGATTGGTCTGACATATGTGGTATATAATGTTCTCAAAGATTCCTTTCAGTGTGTGTGTATTTTATAAGAAAGAGACACATAAACATGTGTGTGAATGAATATGTACACCAATTAATAGTGAATGGGCTGGCATGTGTGAGTATTAATGTATACTATGGGCCACACTCACTGAAATATGTTGTCTGTGTGTGTACATACGTGTAATTGGAGTGACTTATCCACGTGAATTTATCTGTGTGTGTATATATCCAATATGAGTGATCCTTGTCATAATTGTGACAGTTTCTGCAATTTGACTGTCGAGACTGTATGTATGTTTGTATATATGTGTGTGTGTGTGTGTGTGTGTGTGTGTGTGTCTATATGTGTGTGTGTGTGTATATATATGTGTGTGTGCGCGCGCGCGCACGAATGTCGCGCTCTGAAATATGTACCTATGATTATTAGAGTATACCATTCGAGAAAAATGTCTAACTATTTATCGGTCCATTCTCTCTCTCTGTGCCGGCCTTCCTGCTAAAACTTGTCCACTCATTATGCTGTTGAATATCTATCTCCAATGGTCATTTACCATTAATTAATATATTATTAAGCAGATAAAGTCCTTTACAAATATCTTCATCTTTTAAAGCACATATCTTTCTTCTAACATGAATCACTATAACTCATATACTTTCATCAGTTCCAAACACTTTTCTTATTCCTTCCTTAACATCTTTCCTTATATAACCTATCTCCACAAATTAATATCTTAATGATTAACTGGCAACTCCATGCCTTTCCCTCCCCCCTACCCCTCAGGCACCCCCTCTGCAGCTCCCTCGGCCCCCACCCCCCTACCAACACCCTACCCCGCAACCGAGGCCCAAATATAACTACCCCCATACCACAATTACCAGAGACCACCCCCGCCCCCTCCCCCGACCCCCGCCTAACAGAGAAAATGACCGCCACAACGCTATACTTACCCAGCCGAACCGTTCGTTCGCGTATGTACTATTTATTGTTGAAAAAACTTAGAATAAAACAAACCGGATTTTCATTCCCTAGTAAAACACATATATATATGTATACAAAACGAGGCCTAGATTAGCACATATTAGGTATTGGATTGCTTGTTTACCATTCACAAACTCATTTGGACACACACACACCACACTAAATATTAAATAATACATACCTTTAAACACACACACACACACACACACCACGTCAGTTTGCCTAAATTCTCCAATATTCATTCATGAAACTGCCTCACTGGACTGCAACCTCATCGAATAAGCTGTCATGTATTTCTAACTCTCAACACAAACTCACAACTTCACACGTCAATCATTGCAAATGTTGATAAATAGACACTAACTAACCTTACTACGAGATATAAATACAAGTGCAAAATTTGATTCAGAAGGCAACTCCAGCGTGGCCTAGTCGGATAGAACATGTTCTTAATCCGGATAGACCTGCGTTCGAGCCTGTCGAAACGGTTGCAAGTACAGGGCACAGATTTATCTGTGTGTCCCCTCTGTAGGAGCATCAGTTTCGATAGATTCTCTGGATAGCTGAAGATTGATTGACTGACCCCTTGGAATGTGGGGAAGGGTTGAAATCCGGGGGCCCACGGACGGATACCTGGATCCACTGACCTCGGGCAGGTCTTTCAATTCACCTGGATTTCAGGTGGGGAGAAGGGAGGCAATTTGGGTCGACACAAATAGCTTCCTGGACCCAAAACCCCAAAGACACCCAGACACACGGAATCAAGACGCACACGGCTGCAGGAGACACAAGGACTCAAGACACACGCGGAATCAAGACACACACGGACTCAAGACACACGCGGACTCAAGACACACACGGAATCAAGACTCGCGGACTCAAGACACACGCGGAATCAAGACACACGCAGACTCAAGACACACGCGGAATCAAGACACACACGGACTCAAGACACACATGGACTCAAGACACAAACGGATTCAAGACACACGCGGACTCAAGACACACACGGAATCAAGACACACACGGACACTGACACGATCCCAAGGTGGAGATAAGGGAGGCAATTTGAGGGGACACAAATGGCATCCTGGACTCAATACCCCAGGGATAATGACATAGACACGGACACGGACACGGATACGGACACTCATAGACTCTAACGGACACGGACACACGGAATCAATACACGGACTCAAGACACACACGGACTCAAGACACACACAGAATCAAGACACACATGGACACTGACACGATCCCAAGGTGGAGATAAGGGAGGCAATTTGAGGGGACACAAATGGCATCCTGGACTCAAAACCCCAGGGATAATGGCACGAACACGGACACTAACTAACCTAACCTAAGACTCTGACGGACACGGGAACATACGGAATCAAGACACACGCGGAAACAAGACACACTCAGGAGACACACACGAAATCAAGACACACAAGGAATCAAGGCACAGACCGAATCAAGAAACAAAAGGAATCAAGAAACACAAGGAATCAAGACACACACGGAATCAAGAAACACAAGGAATCAAGAAACACAAGGAATCAAGAAACACAAGGAATCAAGACAAACACGAAACCAAGAAACACAAGGAATCAAGAAACACAAGGAATCAAGAAACACAAGGAATCAAGACAAACACGAAACCAAGAAACACAAGGAATCAAGAAACACAAGGAATCAAGACACGCACGGAATCAAGACACACACGGAATCAAGACACGCACGGAATCAAGACACGCACGGAATCAAGAAACACAAGGAATCAAGAAACACACGGAATCAAGAAACACAAGTAATCAAGAAACACAAGGAATCAAGACACAAACGGAATCAAGACACACACGGAATCAAGACACAAACGGAATCAAGACACACACGGAATCAAGAAACACAAGGAATCAAGAAACACACGGAATCAAGAAACACAAGAAATCAAGACACAAACGGAATCAAGACACACACGGAATCAAGAAACACAAGGAATCAAGGCACAGACGGAATCAAGACACACACGGAATCAAGACACGCACGGAATCAAGAAACACAAGGAATCAAGAAACACACGGAATCAAGAAACACAAGGAATCAAGAAACACAAGGAATCAAGAAACACAAGGAATCAAGACAAACACGGAATCAAGAAACACAAGGAATCAAGAAACACAAGGAATCAAGACACACACGAAAAGAACAAATCAAGACACACACGGAAAGGAATCAAGAAACAAGGAATCAAACACACGGAATCAAGACACACACGGAATTAAGAAACACAAGGAATCAAGACACAACGGAATCAAGACACACACGGAATCAAGAAACACAAGGAATGGACAGACGGAATCAAGACACACACGGAATCAAGAAACACAAGGAATCAAGGCACAGACGGAATCAAGACACACACGGAATCAAGACATACACGGAATCAAGGCACACTCGGAATCAAGAAACACAAGGAATCAAGGCACAGACGGAATCAAGACACACAAGGAATCAAGGCACATAAGGAATCAAGAAACACAAGGAATCAAGGCACAGACGGAATCAAGACACACACGGAATCAAGCACAGACGGAATCAAGACACCAAGGAATCAAGGCACATAAGGAATCAAGAAACACAAGGAATCAAGGCACAGACGGAATCAAGACACACACGAATCAAGACACACGGAATCAACAAACACACGGAATCAAGACACACGGAATCAACAACACAAGGAATCAAGACACAACGGAATCAAGACACACACGGAATCAAGAACACAAGGAATCAAGGCACAGACGGAATCAAGACACACACGGAATCAAGACACACACGGAATCAAGACACGCACGGAATCAAGAAACACAAGGAATCAAGACACACACGGAATCAAGAAACAAATGGAATCAAGACACACACGGAATCAAGAAACACAAGGAATCAAAACTCAACTCAAGACACATACACGGACAGAGATAAAAAATTTAAACATCTAAGGAATGTGGCGTTTTTTGTTTTGTTTTTATCAAAAAAACTGTTTTAAATTTGTCAACGTGAGAACTGCCAGAAGGTCAATCATCGGCTGTCCAGAGAATCTATCGAACCTGATGCTGCTACAGGAGAGGACAATATGTGCCCTGTAATTGCAACCGTTTCGACAGGCTCGAACGCAGGTCTATCCGGATTAAGAATATGTTCTATCCGACTTGGATAAAACATGTTCAAAGTAACATTTCTAACTTGTGTAAAGAAGAATGAACCTTTTTTTTCAACCTATGCGAGACAAATAATTGAATATGCAGCCCCAGCCTTTTTTCCAACAGAGCTGAGAGTTATGAGTTACATAACTTCTGGAAAACTACTTGAGCAATTGATTGATGGTTGAGAGGTGGGACCAAAGATCTGAATATCAAACCTAGCAAACACAACTAGGTGAATACAACTAGGTGAGAACAAACTTACAAAAACCCACAGTTGTAGATGCAAACTCCATTCATAATTTTAAAAGTTGATATGACAGGAAAATAGACCAGGAGTCATTGCTTTAAACAACCGGCGGCTATATTGTCAGCGTTCAAAAACTGATGCTCAGTCCTGCAAGTACAAATAGGTGAGTACACAGAAATATGAAACATGTGTGTGTTCCTTCTAGACTAACGATTCCTGGATCGAAACCCGGCCAGGCAGGACTGAAATTATTGGTAGCGTTTCCTATCACCTAATGCTCTGTTCTCCTAGCAGTAAACAGGTATCCAGGAGTTGTGAGCTTCATGTAGGGTTGCATCCTAGTGAGGGTCAGTCAGGGTGTTCGATCTTGTGAGGTGGGTGTTGGTTAGATTAGGTTAGGTTAGGTTTGGTTAGGTTAGGTTAGGTTTAGGTTAAGTTTGGTTAGGTTAGGTTAGGTTAGGTTAAGTTTGGTTAGGTTAGGTTAGGTTAGGTTAAGTTTGGTTAGGTTAGGTTTGGTTAGGTTAGGTTAGGTTAGGTTAGGTTTAGGTTAGGTTTAGGTTAGGTTAGGTTAGGTTAGGTTTGTTAGGTTAGGTTTGGTTAGGTTAGGTTAGGTTAGGTTAGGTTAGTTAGGTTAGGTTAGGTTAGGTTAGGTTAGGTTAGGTTAGTTAGGTTAGGTTAGGTTAGTTAGGTTAGGTGGTTAGGTTAGGTTAGTTAGGTTAGGTTACGTTAGTTAGGTTAGGTTAGGTTAAGTTTGGTTAGGTTAGGTTAGGTTAGGTTAGGTTAGTTAGTTATGTTAGGTTAGGTTAGTTTGGTTAGGTTAGGTTAGGTTTAGGTTAGGTGAGGTTAAGTTTGGTTAGGTTAGGTTAGGTTAAGTTTGGTTAGGTTAGGTTTGGTTAGGTTAGGTTAGGTTAGGTTAGGTTAGGTTAGGTTAGGTTAGGTTAGGTTAGGTTAGGTTAGGTTTAGGTTAGGTTAGGTTAGGTTTGTTAGGTTAGGTTTGGTTAGGTTTAGGTTAGGTTAGGTTAGTTAGGTTAGGTTTGGTTAGGTTTAGGTTAGGTTAGGTTAGGTTTGTTAGGTTAGGTTTAGGTTAGGTTAGGTTAGGTTAGGTTAGTTAGGTTAGGTTTGGTTAGGTTTAGGTTAGGTTAGGTTAGGTTAGTTAGGTTAGGTTAGGTTAGGTTAGGTTACGTTAGTTAGGTTAGGTTTGGTTAGGTTTAGGTTAGGTTAGTTAGGTTAGGTTATGTTAGATTAGGTTAGGTTAGTTAGGTTAGGTTTGGTTAGGTTAGGTTACGTTACGTTAGTTAGGTTAGGTTAGATTAGTTAGGTTAGGTTAGTTAGGTTAGGTTAGGTTAGGTTAGGTTAGTTAGGTTAGGTTTGGTTTGGTTAGCTTAGTTAGGTAAGTTAGGTAGATTGGGTTTAGGTGTAGGTTAGGTTAGATTTAGATTAGGTTAAGTTATATTAGGTTTGGTTTTAGATTGTGGTAGGTTATAGGTTAGGGTAGGGTATAGGTTAGGCTAGGTTAAGTTAGGAAATAGGCCAAGAGTTATTGCTATAAACAACCGACGGCTTAAAGGCAGACTCTAAGATTAACGCTCGATCCTCCTGGCACAAATAGGTGAGTACACATATATGTAACATGAATGATGTGTTCCTTCTCGACTCTCAATAAGGGATTCCAGGGTTCGAATCGCGGTCGGGTAGGGCTGTAATTGTTGGTAGCGTTTCCTATCACCCAATGCACCTGTTCACCTAGCAGTAAATAGGTATCCAGGAGTTAGTGAGCTACTAGCATCCTGTTGAGTGAGGGTTAGTTTAACCTTGTGGGGTGGGTGTTGGAGACCACTTTATAATCCTAACATGTATATATAGACTGCCTGACTGCCTGTCCCCCGACTCAAAGAAGTTATATGTATTGACTCAATGAAGCCTAAGAGAACATAATCCAAGGCCTAAGAGTAGTCATTCGTGCTTAGAAGAGGATTGTTTAGGTTTTATAAATAGCGGCGGGTGGCATTTATAAGTGATTTGTGCGAGATCAATGGCATCCAAACATTTCCATGTTGGTGCTATAGTCCACTTTTGGTTGGTTTGTTTGACTATAAGAACTATCATTAATGGAGAATTGGCTGGTATGTGTGAGTATCCTCCGCCGCAGTTACCATTATCATCACTCACTCACTCACAAGTTATTGGTTACCACTTGTATGCAATAACAACGGCCATACTACCACTTAAAGGACACTGCTTCTCGTCCCATTAGCCAAGTTAAGCAACTTTCAATTTGGTTAGTAATTGGATGGGTAACCTGCCTGGTAACACCAACTGCTAGTACTGCTGATGGCATTCATATTTGGACAGTCCCTGTGGATCAGTGGTAAGGCACTCACCTCGCGCTTCTCAAGCGATTTCGCCTGGGTTCATATCCTGGCTGGCAGGGGAAGAGCGGATTGACTAGGCACCAATCCTTAACTTAACGATTCTCTTCACGAAGCAGTGAATGGGTACCTGGTTGTTAAACGGTTTGTCGGGTTGTGTTCCAGGGAAAATTAACAATGAGTTTGTGTGTACTCACCTAATTGTACTCACCTTATTGTGCTTGCGGGGGTTGAGCTCTGGCTCTTTGGTCTGCCTCTCAACCGTCAATCAACAGGAGTACTGGTTCCTGAGCCTATTGGGCTCTATCATATCTACACTTGAAACTGTGTATGGAGTCAGCCTCCACCACATCACTTCCTAATGCATTCCATTTGTCAACTACTCTGACACTAAAAAAGTTCTTTCTAATATCTCTGTGGCTCATTTGGGCACTCAGTTTCCACCTGTTCCCTAGTACGTGTGGCCCCTTGTTTAAATAGCCTACCTTTATCTACCCTATCGATTCCCTTGAGAATCTTGAATGTGGTGATCATGTCCCCCTTAACTCTTCTGTCTTCCAACGAAGTGAGGTTTAATTCCCGTAGTCTCTCCTCGTAGCTCATACCTCTTAGCTCGGGTTCTAGTCTGGTGGCAAACCTTTGAACCTTTTCCAGTTTAGTCTTATGCTTGACTAGATGTGGACTCCATGCTGGAGCTGCATACTTGGGGATTGGTCTGACATATGTGGTATATAATGTTCTCAAAGATTCCTTTCAGTGTGTGTGTATTTTATAGAAAGAGACACATAAACATGTGTGTGAATGAATATGTCACCAATTAATAGTGAATGGGCTGGCATGTGTGAGTATTAATGTATACTATGGGCCACACTCACTGAAATATGTTGTCTGTGTGTGTACATACGTGTAATTGGAGTGACTTATCCACGTGAATTTATCTGTGTGTGTATATATCCAATATGAGTGATCCTTGTCATAATTGTGACAGTTTCTGCAATTTGACTGTCGAGACTGTATGTATGTTTGTATATATGTGTGTTTGTGTGTGTGGTGTGTGTGTGTGTATATATGTGTGTGTGTGTGTATATATATATGTGTGTGCGCGCGCCGCGCACGAATGTCGCGCTCTGAAATATGTACCTATGATTATTAGAGTATACCATTCGAGAATAAATGTCTAACTATTTATCGTGTCCATTCTCTCTCTCTGTGCCGGCCTTCCTGCTAAAACTTGTCCACTCATTATGCTGTTGAATATCTATCTCCAATGGTCATTTACCATTAATAATTATTATTAAGCAGATAAAGTCCTTTACAAATATCTTCATCTTTTAAAGCACATATCTTTCTTCTAACATGAATCACTATAACTCATATACTTTCATCAGTTCCAAACACTTTTCTTATTCCTTCCTTAACATCTTTCCTTATTAACCTATCTCCACAAATTAATATCTTAATGATTAACTGGCAACTCCATGCCTTTCCCTCCCCCCTACCCTCAGGCACCCCCTGCTCCCTCGGCCCCCCCCCCTACACACCCCTACCCGCAACCGAGGCCCAAATATAACTACCCCATACCACAATTACCAGAGACCACCCCCGCCCCCTCCCCGACCCCGCCTAACAGAGAAAATGACCGCCACAACGCTATACTTACCCAGCCGAACCGTTCGTTCGCGTATGTACTATTTATTGTTGAAAAAACTTAGAATAAAACAAACCGGATTTTCATTCCCTAGTAAAACACATATATATATGTATACAAAACGAGGCCTAGATTAGCACATATTAGGTATTGGATTGCTTGTTTACCATTCACAAACTCATTTGGACACACACACACCACACTAAATATTAAATAATACATACCTTTAAACACACACACACACACACACACACACGTCAGTTTGCCTAAATTCTCCAATATTCATTCATGAAACTGCCTCACTGGACTGCAACCTCATCGAATAAGCTGTCATGTATTTCTAACTCTCAACACAAACTCACAACTTCACACGTCAATCATTGCAAATGTTGATAAATAGACACTAACTAACCTTACTACGAGATATAAATACAAGTGCAAAATTTGATTCAGAAGGCAACTCCAGCGTGGCCTAGTCGGATAGAACATGTTCTTAATCCGGATAGACCTGCGTTCGAGCCTGTCGAAACGGTTGCAAGTACAGGGCACAGATTTATCTGTGTGTCCCCTCTGTAGGAGCATCAGTTTCGATAGATTCTCTGGATAGCTGAAGATTGATTGACTGACCCCTTGGAATGTGGGGAAGGGTTGAAATCCGGGGGCCCACGGACGGATACCTGGATCCACTGACCTCGGGCAGGTCTTTCAATTCACCTGGATTTCAGGTGGGGAGAAGGGAGGCAATTTGGGTCGACACAAATAGCTTCCTGGACCCAAAACCCCAAAGACACCCAGACACACGGAATCAAGACGCACACGGCTGCAGGAGACACAAGGACTCAAGACACACGCGGAATCAAGACACACACGGACTCAAGACACACGCGGACTCAAGACACACACGGAATCAAGACTCGCGGACTCAAGACACACGCGGAATCAAGACACACGCAGACTCAAGACACACGCGGAATCAGACACACACGGACTCAAGACACACATGGACTCAAGACACAAACGGATTCAAGACACACGCGGACTCAAGACACACACGGAATCAAGACACACACGGACACTGACACGATCCCAAGGTGGAGATAAGGGAGGCAATTTGAGGGGACACAAATGGCATCCTGGACTCAATACCCCAGGGATAATGACATAGACACGGACACGGACACGGATACGGACACTCATAGACTCTAACGGACACGGACACACGGAATCAATACACGGACTCAAGACACACACGGACTCAAGACACACACAGAATCAAGACACACATGGACACTGACACGATCCCAAGGTGGAGATAAGGGAGGCAATTTGAGGGGACACAAATGGCATCCTGGACTCAAAACCCCAGGGATAATGGCACGAACACGGACACTAACTAACCTAACCTAAGACTCTGACGGACACGGGAACATACGGAATCAAGACACACGCGGAAACAAGACACACTCAGGAGACACACACGAAATCAAGACACAAGGAATCAAGGCACAGACCGAATCAAGAAACAAAGGAATCAAGAAACACAAGGAATCAAGACACACACGGAATCAAGAAACACAAGGAATCAAGAAACACAAGGAATCAAGAAACACAAGGAATCAAGACAAACACGAAACCAAGAAACACAAGGAATCAAGAAACACAAGGAATCAAGAAACACAAGGAATCAAGACAAACACGAAACCAAGAAACACAAGGAATCAAGAAACACAAGGAATCAAGACACGCACGGAACAAGACACACACGGAATCAAGACACGCACGGAATCAAGACACGCACGGAATCAAGAAACACAAGGAATCAAGAAACACACGGAATCAAGAAACACAAGAATCAAGAAACACAAGGAATCAAGACACAAACGGAATCAAGACACACACGGAATCAAGACACAAACGGAATCAAGACACACACGGAATCAAGAAACACAAGGAATCAAGAAACACACGGAATCAAGAAACACAAGAAATCAAGACACAAACGGAATCAAGACACACACGGAATCAAGAAACACAAGGAATCAAGGCACAGACGGAATCAAGACACACACGGAATCAAGACACGCACGGAATCAAGAAACACAAGGAATCAAGAAACACACGGAATCAAGAAACACAAGGAATCAAGAAACACAAGGAATCAAGAAAACAAGGAATCAAGACAAACACGGAATCAAGAAACACAAGGAATCAAGAAACACAAGGAATCAAGACACACACGGAATCAAGACACACACGGAATCAAGACACACAAGGAATCAAGAAACAAAAGGAATCAAGAAACACACGGAATCAAGACACACACGGAATTAAGAAACACAAGGAATCAAGACACAAACGGAATCAAGACACACACGGAATCAAGAAACACAAGGAATGACAGACGGAATCAAGACACACACGGAATCAAGAAACACAAGGAATCAAGGCACAGACGGAATCAAGACACACACGGAATCAAGACATACACGGAATCAAGGCACACTCGGAATCAAGAAACACAAGGAATCAAGGCACAGACGGAATCAAGACACACAAGGAATCAAGGCACATAAGGAATCAAGAAACACAAGGAATCAAGGCACAGACGGAATCAAGACACACAGGAATCAAGGCACAGACGGAATCAAGACACACAGGAATCAAGGCACATAAGGAATCAAGAAACACAAGGAATCAAGGCACAGACGGAATCAAGACACACACGGAATCAAGACACACGGAATCAACAAACACACGGAATCAAGACACACACGGAATCAACAAACACAAGGAATCAAGACACAAACGGAATCAAGACACACACGGAATCAAGAAACACAAGGAATCAAGGCACAGACGGAATCAAGACACACACGGAATCAAGACACACACGGAATCAAGACACGCACGGAATCAAGAAACACAAGGAATCAAGACACACACGGAATCAAGAAACAAATGGAATCAAGACACACACGGAATCAAGAAACACAAGGAATCAAAACTCAACTCAAGACACATACACGGACAGAGATAAAAAATTTAAACATCTAAGGAATGTGGCGTTTTTTTGTTTTGTTTTTATCAAAAAAACTGTTTTAAATTTGTCAACGTGAGAACTGCCAGAAGGTCAATCATCGGCTGTCCAGAGAATCTATCGAACCTGATGCTGCTACAGGAGAGGACAATATGTGCCCTGTAATTGCAACCGTTTCGACAGGCTCGAACGCAGGTCTATCCGGATTAAGAATATGTTCTATCCGACTTGGATAAACATGTTCAAAGTAACATTTCTAACTTGTGTAAAGAAGAATGAACCTTTTTTTTCAACCTATGCGAGACAAATAATTGAATATGCAGCCCCAGCCTTTTTTCCAACAGAGCTGAGAGTTATGAGTTACATAACTTCTGGAAAACTACTTGAGCAATTGATTGATGGTTGAGAGGTGGGACCAAAGATCTGAATATCAAACCTAGCAAACACAACTAGGTGAATACAACTAGGTGAGAACAAACTTACAAAAACCCACAGTTGTAGATGCAAACTCCATTCATAATTTTAAAAGTTGATATGACAGGAAAATAGACCAGGAGTCATTGCTTTAAACAACCGGCGGCTATATTGTCAGCGTTCAAAAACTGATGCTCAGTCCTGCAAGTACAAATAGGTGAGTACACAGAAATATGAAACATGTGTGTGTTCCTTCTAGACTAACGATTCCTGGATCGAAACCCGGCCAGGCAGGACTGAAATTATTGGTAGCGTTTCCTATCACCTAATGCCTCTGTTCTCCTAGCAGTAAACAGGTATCCAGGAGTTGTGAGCTTCATGTAGGGTTGCATCCTAGTGAGGGTCAGTCAGGGTGTTCGATCTTGTGAGGTGGGTGTTGGTTAGATTAGGTTAGGTTAGGTTTGGTTAGGTTAGGTTAGGTTTAGGTTAAGTTTGGTTAGGTTAGGTTAGGTTAGGTTAAGTTTGGTTAGGTTAGGTTAGGTTAGGTTAAGTTTGGTTAGGTTAGGTTTGGTTAGGTTAGGTTAGGTTAGGTTAGGTTAGGTTAGGTTAGGTTAGGTTAGGTTAGGTTAGGTTAGGTTTGTTAGGTTAGGTTTGGTTAGGTTTAGGTTAGGTTAGGTTAGGTTAGTTAGGTTAGGTTAGGTTAGGTTAGGTTAGGTTAGGTTAGTTAGGTTAGGTTAGGTTTAGGTTAGGTTAGGTTAGGTTAGGTTAGGTTAGTTAGGTTAGGTTACGTTAGTTAGGTTAGGTTAGGTTAAGTTTGGTTAGGTTAGGTTAGGTTAGGTTAGGTTACGTTAGTTATGTTAGGTTAGGTTAAGTTTGGTTAGGTTAGGTTAGGTTTAGGTTAGGTGAGGTTAAGTTTGGTTAGGTTAGGTTAGGTTAAGTTTGGTTAGGTTAGGTTTGGTTAGGTTAGGTTAGGTTAGGTTTAGGTTAGGTTAGGTTAGGTTAGGTTAGGTTAGGTTAGGTTAGGTTAGGTTAGGTTAGGTTAGGTTTGTTAGGTTAGGTTTGGTTAGGTTTAGGTTAGGTTAGGTTAGTTAGGTTAGGTTTGGTTAGGTTTAGGTTAGGTTAGGTTAGGTTTGTTAGGTTAGGTTTAGGTTAGGTTAGGTTAGGTTAGGTTAGTTAGGTTAGGTTTGGTTAGGTTTAGGTTAGGTTAGGTTAGGTTAGTTAGGTTAGGTTAGGTTAGGTTAGGTTACATTAGTTAGGTTAGGTTTGGTTAGGTTTAGGTTAGGTTAGTTAGGTTAGGTATGTTAGATTAGGTTAGGTTAGTTAGTTAGGTTTGGTTAGGTTAGGTTACGTTACGTTAGTTAGGTTAGGTTAGATTAGTTAGGTTAGGTTAGTTAGGTTAGGTTAGGTTAGGTTAGGTTAGTTAGGTTAGGTTTGGTTGGTTAGCTTAGTTAGGTAAGTTAGGTAGATTGGGTTTAGGTGTAGGTTAGGTTAGATTTAGATTAGGTTAAGTTATATTAGGTTTGGTTTTAGATTGTGGTAGGTTATAGGTTAGGGTAGGGTATAGGTTAGGCTAGGTTAAGTTAGGAAATAGGCCAAGAGTTATTGCTATAAACAACCGACGGCTTAAAGGCAGACTCTAAGATTAACGCTCGATCCTCCTGGCACAAATAGGTGAGTACACATATATGTAACATGAATGATGTGTTCCTTCTCGACTCTCAATAAGGGATTCCAGGGTTCGAATCGCGGTCGGGTAGGGCTGTAATTGTTGGTAGCGTTTCCTATCACCCAATGCACCTGTTCACCTAGCAGTAAATAGGTATCCAGGAGTTAGTGAGCTACTAGCATCCTGTTGAGTGAGGGTTAGTTTAACCTTGTGGGGTGGGTGTTGGAGACCACTTTATAATCCTAACATGTATATATAGACTGCCTGACTGCCTGTCCCCCGACTCAAAGAAGTTATATGTATTGACTCAATGAAGCCTAAGAGAACATAATCCAAGGCCTAAGAGTAGTCATTCGTGCTTAGAAGAGGATTGTTTAGGTTTTATAAATAGCGGCGGGTGGCATTTATAAGTGATTTGTGCGAGATCAATGGCATCCAAACATTTCCATGTTGGTGCTATAGTCCACTTTTGGTTGGTTTGTTTGACTATAAGAACTATCATTAATGGAGAATTGGCTGGTATGTGTGAGTATCCTCCGCCGCAGTTACCATTATCATCACTCACTCACTCACAAGTTATTGGTTACCACTTGTATGCAATAACAACGGCCATACTACCACTTAAAGGACACTGCTTCTCGTCCCATTAGCCAAGTTAAGCAACTTTCAATTTGGTTAGTAATTGGATGGGTAACCTGCCTGGTAACACCAACTGCTAGTACTGCTGATGGCATTCATATTTGGACAGTCCCTGTGGATCAGTGGTAAGGCACTCACCTCGCGCTTCTCAAGCGATTTCGCCTGGGTTCATATCCTGGCTGGCAGGGGAAGAGCGGATTGACTAGGCACCAATCCTTAACTTAACGATTCTCTTCACGAAGCAGTGAATGGGTACCTGGTTGTTAAACGGTTTGTCGGGTTGTGTTCCAGGGAAAATTAACAATGAGTTTGTGTGTACTCACCTAATTGTACTCACCTTATTGTGCTTGCGGGGGTTGAGCTCTGGCTCTTTGGTCTGCCTCTCAACCGTCAATCAACAGGAGTACTGGTTCCTGAGCCTATTGGGCTCTATCATATCTACACTTGAAACTGTGTATGGAGTCAGCCTCCACCACATCACTTCCTAATGCATTCCATTTGTCAACTACTCTGACACTAAAAAAGTTCTTTCTAATATCTCTGTGGCTCATTTGGGCACTCAGTTTCCACCTGTGTCCCCTAGTACGTGTGCCCCTTGTTTTAAATAGCCTACCTTTATCTACCCTATCGATTCCCTTGAGAATCTTGAATGTGGTGATCATGTCCCCCTTAACTCTTCTGTCTTCCAACGAAGTGAGGTTTAATTCCCGTAGTCTCTCCTCGTAGCTCATACCTCTTAGCTCGGGTTCTAGTCTGGTGGCAAACCTTTGAACCTTTTCCAGTTTAGTCTTATGCTTGACTAGATGTGGACTCCATGCTGGAGCTGCATACTTGGGGATTGGTCTGACATATGTGGTATATAATGTTCTCAAAGATTCCTTTCAGTGTGTGTGTATTTTATAAGAAAGAGACACATAAACATGTGTGTGAATGAATATGTACACCAATTAATAGTGAATGGGCTGGCATGTGTGAGTATTAATGTATACTATGGGCCACACTCACTGAAATATGTTGTCTGTGTGTGTACATACGTGTAATTGGAGTGACTTATCCACGTGAATTTATCTGTGTGTGTATATATCCAATATGAGTGATCCTTGTCATAATTGTGACAGTTTCTGCAATTTGACTGTCGAGACTGTATGTATGTTTGTATATATGTGTGTGTGTGTGTGTGTGTGTGTGTGTGTATATATGTGTGTGTGTGTGTATATATATATGTGTGTGTGCGCGCGCGCGCACGAATGTCGCGCTCTGAAATATGTACCTATGATTATTAGAGTATACCATTCGAGAAAAATGTCTAACTATTTATCGGTCCATTCTCTCTCTCTGTGCCGGCCTTCCTGCTAAAACTTGTCCACTCATTATGCTGTTGAATATCTATCTCCAATGGTCATTTACCATTAATTAATATATTATTAAGCAGATAAAGTCCTTTACAAATATCTTCATCTTTTAAAGCACATATCTTTCTTCTAACATGAATCACTATAACTCATATACTTTCATCAGTTCCAAACACTTTTCTTATTCCTTCCTTAACATCTTTCCTTATATAACCTATCTCCACAAATTAATATCTTAATGATTAACTGGCAACTCCATGCCTTTCCCTCCCCCTACCCTCAGGCACCCCCTCTGCAGCTCCCTCGGCCCCCACCCCCCTACCAACACCCTACCCCGCAACCGAGGCCCAAATATAACTACCCCCATACCACAATTACCAGAGACCACCCCCGCCCCCTCCCCCGACCCCCGCCTAACAGAGAAAATGACCGCCACAACGCTATACTTACCCAGCCGAACCGTTCGTTCGCGTATGTACTATTTATTGTTGAAAAAACTTAGAATAAAACAAACCGGATTTTCATTCCCTAGTAAAACACATATATATATGTATACAAAACGAGGCCTAGATTAGCACATATTAGGTATTGGATTGCTTGTTTACCATTCACAAACTCATTTGGACACACACACACCACACTAAATATTAAATAATACATACCTTTAAACACACACACACACACACACACACACGTCAGTTTGCCTAAATTCTCCAATATTCATTCATGAAACTGCCTCACTGGACTGCAACCTCATCGAATAAGCTGTCATGTATTTCTAACTCTCAACACAAACTCACAACTTCACACGTCAATCATTGCAAATGTTGATAAATAGACACTAACTAACCTTACTACGAGATATAAATACAAGTGCAAAATTTGATTCAGAAGGCAACTCCAGCGTGGCCTAGTCGGATAGAACATGTTCTTAATCCGGATAGACCTGCGTTCGAGCCTGTCGAAACGGTTGCAAGTACAGGGCACAGATTTATCTGTGTGTCCCCTCCTGTAGGAGCATCAGTTTCGATAGATTCTCTGGATAGCTGAAGATTGATTGACTGACCCCTTGGAATGTGGGGAAGGGTTGAAATCCGGGGGCCCACGGACGGATACCTGGATCCACTGACCTCGGGCAGGTCTTTCAATTCACCTGGATTTCAGGTGGGGAGAAGGGAGGCAATTTGGGTCGACACAAATAGCTTCCTGGACCCAAAACCCCAAAGACACCCAGACACACGGAATCAAGACGCACACGGCTGCAGGAGACACAAGGACTCAAGACACACGCGGAATCAAGACACACACGGACTCAAGACACACGCGGACTCAAGACACACACGGAATCAAGACTCGCGGACTCAAGACACACGCGGAATCAAGACACACGCAGACTCAAGACACACGCGGAATCAAGACACACACGGACTCAAGACACACATGGACTCAAGACACAAACGGATTCAAGACACACGCGGACTCAAGACACACACGGAATCAAGACACACACGGACACTGACACGATCCCAAGGTGGAGATAAGGGAGGCAATTTGAGGGGACACAAATGGCATCCTGGACTCAATACCCCAGGGATAATGACATAGACACGGACACGGACACGGATACGGACACTCATAGACTCTAACGGACACGGACACACGGAATCAATACACGGACTCAAGACACACACGGACTCAAGACACACACAGAATCAAGACACACATGGACACTGACACGATCCCAAGGTGGAGATAAGGGAGGCAATTTGAGGGGACACAAATGGCATCCTGGACTCAAAACCCCAGGGATAATGGCACGAACACGGACACTAACTAACCTAACCTAAGACTCTGACGGACACGGGAACATACGGAATCAAGACACACGCGGAAACAAGACACACTCAGGAGACACACACGAAATCAAGACACACAAGGAATCAAGGCACAGACCGAATCAAGAAACAAAAGGAATCAAGAAACACAAGGAATCAAGACACACAGGAATCAAGAAACACAAGGAATCAAGAAACACAAGGAATCAAGAAACACAAGGAATCAAGACAAACACGAAACCAAGAAACACAAGGAATCAAGAAACACAAGGAATCAAGAAACACAAGGAATCAAGACAAACACGAAACCAAGAAACACAAGGAATCAAGAAACACAAGGAATCAAGACACGCACGGAATCAAGACACAACGGAATCAAGACACACGGAATCAAGAAACACAAGGAATCAAGAAACACACGGAATCAAGAAACACAAGAATCAAAGACAAAACGGAATCAAGACACACACGGAATCAAGAAACACAAGGAATCAAGCACAACGGAATCAAGACACACACGGAATCAAGACACACGGAATCAAGAAACACAAGGAATCAAGAAACACACGGAATCAAGAAACACAAGGAATCAAGAACACAAGGAATCAAGAAACACAAGGAATCAAGACAAACACGGAATCAAGAAACACAGGAATCAAGAAACACAAGGAATCAAGACACACGGAATCAAGACACAACGGAATCAAGACACAAGGAATCAAGAAACAAAGGAATCAAGAAACACACGGAATCAAGACACAAGGAATCAAGAAACACAAGGAATCAAGACACAAACGGAATCAAGACACACACGGAATCAAGAAACACAAGGAATGACAGACGGAATCAAGACACACACGGAATCAAGAAACACAAGGAATCAAGCACACGGAATCAAGACACACACGGAATCAAGACATACACGGAATCAAGCACACACGGAATCAAGAAACACAAGGAATCAAGGCACAGACGGAATCAAGACACACAGGAATCAAGACATAACGGAATCAAGAAACACAGGAATCAGACGGAATCAAACACACACGGAATCAAGGCACAGACGGAATCAAGACACACAAGGAATCAAGGCACATAAGGAATCAAGAAACACAAGGAATCAAGGCACAGACGGAATCAAGACACACACGGAATCAAGGCACACACGGAATCAACAAACACACGGAATCAAGACACACACGGAATCAACAAACACAAGGAATCAAGACACAAACGGAATCAAGACACACACGGAATCAAGAAACACAAGGAATCAAGGCACAGACGGAATCAAGACACACACGGAATCAAGACACACACGGAATCAAGACACGCACGGAATCAAGAAACACAAGGAATCAAGACACACACGGAATCAAGAAACAAATGGAATCAAGACACACACGGAATCAAGAAACACAAGGAATCAAAACTCAACTCAAGACACATACACGGACAGAGATAAAAAATTTAAACATCTAAGGAATGTGGCGTTTTTTTGTTTTGTTTTTATCAAAAAAACTGTTTTAAATTTGTCAACGTGAGAACTGCCAGAAGGTCAATCATCGGCTGTCCAGAGAATCTATCGAACCTGATGCTGCTACAGGAGAGGACAATATGTGCCCTGTAATTGCAACCGTTTCGACAGGCTCGAACGCAGGTCTATCCGGATTAAGAATATGTTCTATCCGACTTGGATAAACATGTTCAAAGTAACATTTCTAACTTGTGTAAAGAAGAATGAACCTTTTTTTTCAACCTATGCGAGACAAATAATTGAATATGCAGCCCCAGCCTTTTTTCCAACAGAGCTGAGAGTTATGAGTTACATAACTTCTGGAAAACTACTTGAGCAATTGATTGATGGTTGAGAGGTGGGACCAAAGATCTGAATATCAAACCTAGCAAACACAACTAGGTGAATACAACTAGGTGAGAACAAACTTACAAAAACCCACAGTTGTAGATGCAAACTCCATTCATAATTTTAAAAGTTGATATGACAGGAAAATAGACCAGGAGTCATTGCTTTAAACAACCGGCGGCTATATTGTCAGCGTTCAAAAACTGATGCTCAGTCCTGCAAGTACAAATAGGTGAGTACACAGAAATATGAAACATGTGTGTGTTCCTTCTAGACTAACGATTCCTGGATCGAAACCCGGCCAGGCAGGACTGAAATTATTGGTAGCGTTTCCTATCACCTAATGTCTCTGTTCTCCTAGCAGTAAACAGGTATCCAGGAGTTGTGAGCTTCATGTAGGGTTGCATCCTAGTGAGGGTCAGTCAGGGTGTTCGATCTTGTGAGGTGGGTGTTGGTTAGATTAGGTTAGGTTAGGTTTGGTTAGGTTAGGTTAGGTTTAGGTTAAGTTTGGTTAGGTTAGGTTAGGTTAGGTTAAGTTTGGTTAGGTTAGGTTAGGTTAGGTTAAGTTTGGTTAGGTTAGGTTTGGTTAGGTTAGGTTAGGTTAGGTTAGGTTAGGTTAGGTTAGGTTTAGGTTAGGTTAGGTTAGGTTAGGTTTGTTAGGTTAGGTTTGGTTAGGTTTAGGTTAGGTTAGGTTAGGTTAGTTAGGTTAGGTTAGGTTAGGTTAGGTTAGGTTAGGTTAGTTAGGTTAGGTTAGGTTTAGGTTAGGTTAGGTTAGGTTAGGTTAGGTTAGTTAGGTTAGGTTACGTTAGTTAGGTTAGGTTAGGTTAAGTTTGGTTAGGTTAGGTTAGGTTAGGTTAGGTTACGTTAGTTATGTTAGGTTAGGTTAAGTTTGGTTAGGTTAGGTTAGGTTTAGGTTAGGTGAGGTTAAGTTTGGTTAGGTTAGGTTAGGTTAAGTTTGGTTAGGTTAGGTTTGGTTAGGTTAGGTTAGGTTAGGTTTAGGTTAGGTTAGGTTAGGTTAGGTTAGGTTAGGTTAGGTTAGGTTTAGGTTAGGTTAGGTTAGGTTTGTTAGGTTAGGTTTGGTTAGGTTTAGGTTAGGTTAGGTTAGTTAGGTTAGGTTTGGTTAGGTTTAGGTTAGGTTAGGTTAGGTTTGTTAGGTTAGGTTTAGGTTAGGTTAGGTTAGGTTAGGTTAGTTAGGTTAGGTTTGGTTAGGTTTAGGTTAGGTTAGGTTAGGTTAGTTAGGTTAGGTTAGGTTAGGTTAGGTTACATTAGTTAGGTTAGGTTTGGTTAGGTTTAGGTTAGGTTAGTTAGGTTAGGTTATGTTAGATTAGGTTAGGTTAGTTAGGTTAGGTTTGGTTAGGTTAGGTTACGTTACGTTAGTTAGGTTAGGTTAGATTAGTTAGTTAGGTTAGTTAGTTAGGTTAGGTTAGGTTAGGTTAGTTAGGTTAGGTTTGGTTTGGTTAGCTTAGTTAGGTAAGTTAGGTAGATTGGGTTTAGGTGTAGGTTAGGTTAGATTTAGATTAGGTTAAGTTATATTAGGTTTGGTTTTAGATTGTGGTAGGTTATAGGTTAGGGTAGGGTATAGGTTAGGCTAGGTTAAGTTAGGAAATAGGCCAAGAGTTATTGCTATAAACAACCGACGGCTTAAAGGCAGACTCTAAGATTAACGCTCGATCCTCCTGGCACAAATAGGTGAGTACACATATATGTAACATGAATGATGTGTTCCTTCTCGACTCTCAATAAGGGATTCCAGGTTCGAATCGCGGTCGGGTAGGGCTGTAATTGTTTGGTAGCGTTTCCTATCACCCAATGTACCTGTTCACCTAGCAGTAAATAGGTATCCAGGAGTTAGTGAGCTACTAGCATCCTGTTGAGTGAGGGTTAGTTTAACCTTGTGGGGTGGGTGTTGGAGACCACTTTATAATCCTAACATGTATATATAGACTGCCTGACTGCCTGTCCCCCGACTCAAAGAAAGTTATATGTATTGACTCATGAAGCCTAAGAGAACATAATCCAAGGCCTAAGAGGTAGTCATTCGTGCTTAGAAGAGGATTGTTTAGGTTTTATAAATAGCGGCGGGTGGCATTTATAAGTGATTTGTGCGAGATCATGGCATCCAAACATTTCCATGTTGGTGCTATAGTCCACTTTTGGTTGGTTTGTTTGACTATAAGAACTATCATTAATGGAGAATTGGCTGGTATGTGTGAGTATCCTCCGCCGCAGTTACCATTATCATCACTCACTCACTCACAAGTTATTGGTTACCACTTGTATGCAATAACAACGGCCATACTACCACTTAAAGGACACTGCTTCTCGTCCATTCAGCCAAGTTAAGCAACTTTCAATTTGGTTGTAATTGGATGGGTAACCTGCCTGGTAACACCAACTGCTGAGTACTGCTGATGGCATTCATATTTGGACAGTCCCTGTGGATCAGTGGTAGGCACTCACCTCGCGCTTCTCAAGCGATTTCGCCTGGGTTCATATCCTGGCTGGCAGGGGAAGAGCGGATTGACTAGGCACCAATCCTTAACTTAACGATTCTCTTCACGAAGCAGTGAATGGGTACCTGGTTGTTAAAGAACGGTTTGTCGGGTTGTGTTCCAGGGAAAATATAACAATGAGTTTGTGTGTACTCACCTAATTGTACTCACCTTATTGTGCTTGCGGGGGGTTGAGCTCTGGCTCTTTGGTCTGCCTCTCAACCGTCAATCAACAGGAGTACTGGTTCCTGAGCCTATTGGGCTCTATCATATCTACACTTGAAACTGTGTATGGAGTCAGCCTCCACCACATCACTTCCTAATGCATTCCATTTGTCAACTACTCTGACACTAAAAAAGTTCTTTCTAATATCTCTGTGGCTCATTTGGGCACTCAGTTTCCACCTGTGTCCCCTAGTACGTGTGCCCCTTGTTTTAAATAGCCTACCTTTATCTACCCTATCGATTCCCTTGAGAATCTTGAATGTGGTGATCATGTCCCCCTTAACTCTTCTGTCTTCCACGAGTGAGGTTTAATTCCCGTAGTCTCTCCTCGTAGCTCATACCTCTTAGCTCGGGTTCTAGTCTGGTGGCAAACCTTTGAACCTTTCCAGTTTAGTCTTATGCTTGACTAGATGTGGACTCCATGCTGGAGCTGCATACTTGGGGATTGGTCTGACATATGTGGTATATAATGTTCTCAAAGATCCTTTCAGTGTGTGTGTATTTATAAGAAAGAGACACATAAACATGTGTGGTGAATGATATGTACACCAATTAATAGTGAATGGGCTGGCATGTGTGAGTATTAATGTATACTATGGGCCACACTCACTGAAATATGTTGTCTGTGTGTGTACATACGTGTAATTGGAGTGACTTATCCACGTGAATTTATCTGTGTGTGTATATATCCAATATGAGTGATCCTTGTCATAATTGTGACAGTTTTCTGCAATTTGACTGTCGAGACTGTATGTATGTTTGTATATATGTGTGTGTGTGTGTGTGTGTGTGTGTGTGTATATATGTGTGTGGTGTGTGTATAATATATATGTGTGTGTGCGCGCGCGCGCACGAATGTCGCGCTCTGAAATATGTACCTATGATTATTAGAGTATACCATTCGAGAATAAATGTCTAACTATTTATCGGTCCATTCTCTCTCTCTGTGCCGGCCTTCCTGCTAAAACTTGTCCACTCATTATGCTGTTGAATATCTATCTCCAATGGTCATTTACCATTAATTAATATATTATTAAGCAGATAAAGTCCTTTACAAATATCTTCATCTTTTAAAGCACATATCTTTCTTCTAACATGAATCACTATAACTCATATACTTTCATCAGTTCCAAACACTTTTCTTATTCCTTCCTTAACATCTTTCCTTATATAACCTATCTCCACAAATTAATATCTTAATGATTAACTGGCAACTCCATGCCTTTCCCTCCCCCCTACCCTCAGGCACCCCCTCTGCAGCTCCCTCGGCCCCCACCCCCCTACCAACACCCTACCCCGCAACCGAGGCCCAAATATAACTACCCCCATACCACAATTACCAGAGACCACCCCCGCCCCCTCCCCCGACCCCCGCCTAACAGAGAAAAATGACCGCCACAACGCTATACTTACCCAGCCGAACCGTTCGTTCGCGTATGTACTATTTATTGTTGAAAAAACTTAGAATAAAACAAACCGGATTTTCATTCCTAGTAAAACACATATATATATGTATACAAAACGAGGCCTAGATTAGCACATATTAGGTATTGGATTGCTTGTTTACCATTCACAAACTCATTTTGGACACACACACACCACACTAAATATTAAATAATACCATACCTTTAAACACACACACACACACACACACACCACACGGTCAGTTTGCCTAAATTCTCCAATATTCATTCATGAAACTGCCTCACTGGACTGCAACCTCATCGAATAAGCTGTCATGTATTTCTAAACTCTCAACACAAACTCACAACTTCACACGTCAATCATTGCAAATGTTGATAAATAGACACTAACTAACCTTACTACGAGATATAAATACAAGTGCAAAATTTGATTCAGAAGGCAACTCCAGCGTGGCCTAGTCGGATAGAACATGTTCTTAATCCGGATAGACCTGCGTCGAGCCTGTCGAAACGGTTGCAAGTACAGGGCACAGATTTATCTGTGTGTCCCCTTCTGTAGGAGCATCAGTTTCGATAGATTCTCTGGATAGCTGAAGATTGATTGACTGACCCCTTGGAATGTGGGGAAGGGTTGAAATCCGGGGGCCCACGGACGGATACCTGGATCCACTGACCTCGGGCAGGTCTTTCAATTCACCTGGATTTCAGGTGGGGAGAAGGGAGGCAATTTGGGTCGACACAAAATAGCTTCCTGGACCCAAAACCCCAAAGACACCCAGACACACGGAATCAAGACGCACACGGCTGCAGGAGACACAAGGACTCAAGACACACGCGGAATCAAGACACACACGGACTCAAGACACACGCGGACTCAAGACACACACGGAATCAAGACTCGCGGACTCAAGACACACGCGGAATCAAGACACACGCAGACTCAAGACACACGCGGAATCAAGACACACACGGACTCAAGACACACATGGACTCAAGACACAAACGGATTCAAGACACACGCGGACTCAAGACACACACGGAATCAAGACACACACGGACACTGACACGATCCCAAGGTGGAGATAAGGGAGGCAATTTGAGGGGACACAAATGGCATCCTGGACTCAATACCCCAGGGATAATGACATAGACACGGACACGGACACGGATACGGACACTCATAGACTCTAACGGACACGGACACACGGAATCAATACACGGACTCAAGACACACACGGACTCAAGACACACACAGAATCAAGACACACATGGACACTGACACGATCCCAAGGTGGAGATAAGGGAGGCAATTTGAGGGGACACAAATGGCATCCTGGACTCAAAACCCCAGGGATAATGGCACGAACACGGACACTAACTAACCTAACCTAAGACTCTGACGGACACGGGAACATACGGAATCAAGACACACGCGGAAACAAGACACACTCAGGAGACACACACGAAATCAAGACACACAAGGAATCAAGGCACAGACCGAATCAAGAAACAAAAGGAATCAAGAAACACAAGGAATCAAGACACACACGGAATCAAGAAACACAAGGAATCAAGAAACACAAGGAATCAAGAACACAAGGAATCAAGACAAACACGAAACCAAGAAACACAAGGAATCAGAACACAAGGAATCAAGAAACACAAGGAATCAAGACAAACACGAAACCAAGAAACACAAGGAATCAAGAAACACAAGGAATCAAGACACGCACGGAATCAAGACACACACGGAATCAAGACACGCACGGAATCAAGACACGCACGGAATCAAGAAACACAAGGAATCAAGAAACACACGGAATCAAGAAACACAAGTAATCAAGAAACACAAGGAATCAAGACACAAACGGAATCAAGACACACACGGAATCAAGACACAAACGGAATCAAGACACACACGGAATCAAGAAACACAAGGAATCAAGAAACACACGGAATCAAGAAACACAAGAAATCAAGACACAAACGGAATCAAGACACACACGGAATCAAGAAACACAAGGAATCAAGGCACAGACGGAATCAAGACACACACGGAATCAAGACACGCACGGAATCAAGAAACACAAGGAATCAAGAAACACACGGAATCAAGAAACACAAGGAATCAAGAAACACAAGGAATCAAGAAACACAAGGAATCAAGACAAACACGGAATCAAGAAACACAAGGAATCAAGAAACACAAGGAATCAAGACACACACGGAATCAAGACACACACGGAATCAAGACACACAAGGAATCAAGAAACAAAAGGAATCAAGAAACACACGGAATCAAGACACACACGGAATTAAGAAACACAAGGAATCAAGACACAAACGGAATCAAGACACACACGGAATCAAGAAACACAAGGAATGGACAGACGGAATCAAGACACACACGGAATCAAGAAACACAAGGAATCAAGGCACAGACGGAATCAAGACACACACGGAATCAAGACATACACGGAATCAAGGCACACTCGGAATCAAGAAACACAAGGAATCAAGGCACAGACGGAATCAAGACACACAAGGAATCAAGGCACATAAGGAATCAAGAAACACAAGGAATCAAGGCACAGACGGAATCAAGACACACACGGAATCAAGGCACAGACGGAATCAAGACACACAAGGAATCAAGGCACATAAGGAATCAAGAAACACAAGGAATCAAGGCACAGACGGAATCAAGACACACACGGAATCAAGACACACGGAATCAACAAACACACGGAATCAAGACACACACGGAATCAACAAACACAAGGAATCAAGACACAAACGGAATCAAGACACACACGGAATCAAGAAACACAAGGAATCAAGGCACAGACGGAATCAAGACACACACGGAATCAAGACACACACGGAATCAAGACACGCACGGAATCAAGAAACACAAGGAATCAAGACACACACGGAATCAAGAAACAAATGGAATCAAGACACACACGGAATCAAGAAAACACAAGGAATCAAAACTCAACTCAAGACACATACACGGACAGAGATAAAAAATTTAAACATCTAAGGAATGTGGCGTTTTTTTGTTTTGTTTTTATCAAAAAAACTGTTTTAAATTTGTCAACGTGAGAACTGCCAGAAGGTCAATCATCGGCTGTCCAGAGAAATCTATCGAACCTGATGCTGCTACAGGAGAGGACAATATGTGCCCTGTAATTGCAACCGTTTCGACAGGCTCGAACGCAGGTCTATCCGGATTAAGAATATGTTCTATCCGACTTGGATAAAACATGTTCAAAGTAACATTTCTAACTTGTGTAAAGAAGAATGAACCTTTTTTTTCAACCTATGCGAGACAAATAATTGAATATGCAGCCCCAGCCTTTTTTCCAACAGAGCTGAGAGTTATGAGTTACATAACTTCTGGAAAACTACTTGAGCAATTGATTGATGGTTGAGAGGTGGGACCAAAGATCTGAATATCAAACCTAGCAAACACAACTAGGTGAATACAACTAGGTGAGAACAAACTTACAAAAACCCACAGTTGTAGATGCAAACTCCATTCATAATTTTAAAAGTTGATATGACAGGAAAATAGACCAGGAGTCATTGCTTTAAACAACCGGCGGCTATATTGTCAGCGTTCAAAAACTGATGCTCAGTCCTGCAAGTACAAATAGGTGAGTACACAGAAATATGAAACATGTGTGTGTTCCTTCTAGACTAACGATTCCTGGATCGAAACCCGGCCAGGCAGGACTGAAATTATTGGTAGCGTTTCCTATCACCTAATGTCTCTGTTCTCCTAGCAGTAACAGGTATCCAGGAGTTGTGAGCTTCATGTAGGGTTGCATCCTAGTGAGGGTCAGTCAGGGTGTTCGATCTTGTGAGGTGGGTGTTGGTTAGATTAGGTTAGGTTAGGTTTGGTTAGGTTAGGTTAGGTTTAGGTTAAGTTTGGTTAGGTTAGGTTAGGTTAGGTTAAGTTGGTTAGGTTAGGTTAGGTTAGGTTAAGTTTGGTTAGGTTAGGTTTGGTTAGGTTAGGTTAGGTTAGGTTAGGTTAGGTTAGGTTAGGTTTAGGTTAGGTTAGGTTAGGTTAGGTTTGTTAGGTTAGGTTTGGTTAGGTTTAGGTTAGGTTAGGTTAGGTTAGTTAGGTTAGGTTAGGTTAGGTTAGGTTAGGTTAGGTTAGTTAGGTTAGGTTAGGTTTAGGTTAGTTAGGGTTTAGGTTAGGTTAGGTTAGTTAGGTTAGGTTACGTTAGTTAGGTTAGGTTAGGTTAAGTTTGGTTAGGTTAGGTTAGGTTAGGTTAGGTTACGTTAGTTATGTTAGGTTAGGTTAAGTTTGGTTAGGTTAGGTTATGTTTAGGTTAGGTGAGGTTAAGTTTGGTTAGGTTAGGTTAGGTTAAGTTTGGTTAGGTTAGGTTTGGTTAGTTAGGTTAGGTTAGGTTTAGGTTAGGTTAGGTTAGGTTAGGTTAGGTTAGGTTAGGTTAGGTTTAGGTTAGTTAGGTTAGGTTTTGTTAGGTTAGGTTTGGTTAGGTTTAGGTTAGGTTAGGTTTAGTTAGGTTAGGTTGGTTAGGTTTAGGTTAGGTTAGGTTAGGTTTGTTAGGTTAGGTTTAGGTTAGGTTAGGTTAGGGTTAGGTTAGTTAGGTTAGGTTTGGTTAGGTTTAGGTTAGGTTAGGTTAGGTTAGTTAGGTTAGGTTAGGTTAGGTTAGGTTACATTAGTTAGGTTAGGTTTGGTTAGGTTTAGGTAGGTTAGTTAGGTTAGGTTATGTTAGATTAGGTTAGGTTAGTTAGGTTAGGTTTGGTTAGGTTAGGTTACGTTACGTTAGTTAGGTTAGGTTAGATTAGTTAGGTTAGGTTAGTTAGGTTAGGTTAGGTTAGGTTAGGTTAGTTAGGTTAGGTTTGGTTTGGTTAGCTTAGTTAGGTAAGTTAGGTAGATTGGGTTTAGGTGTAGGGTTAGGTTAGATTTAGATTAGGTTAAGTTATATTAGGTTTGGTTTTAGATTGTGGTAGGTTATAGGTTAGGGTATGGGTATAGGTTAGGCTAGGTTAAGTTAGGAATAGGCCAAGAGTTATTGCTATAAAACACCCGACGGCTTAAAGGCAGACTCTAAGATTAACGCTCGATCCTCCTGGCAAAATAGGTGAGTACACATATATGTAACATGAATGATGTGTTCCTTCTCGACTCTCAATAAGGGATTCCAGGGTTCGAATCGCGGTCGGGTAGGCTGTAATTGTTGGTAGCGTTTCCTATCACCCATGTACCTGTTCACCTAGCAGTAAATAGGTATCCAGGAGTTAGTGAGCTACTAGCATCCTGTTGAGTGAGGTTAGTTTAACCTTGTGGGTGGGTGTTGGAGACCACTTATAATCCTACATGTATATATAGACTGCCTGACGTGCCTGTCCCCCGACTCAAAGAAGTTATATGTATTGACCTCAATGAAGCCTAAGAGAACATAATCCAAGGCCTAAGAGTAGTCATTCGTGCTTAGAAGAGGAGTGTTTAGGTTTTATAAATAGCGGCGGGTGGCATTTATAAGTGATTTGTGCGAGATCAATGGCATCCAAACATTTCCATGTTGGTGCTATAGTCCACTTTTGGTTGGTTTGTTTGACTATAAGAACTATCATTAATGGAGAATTGGCTGGTATGTGTGAGTATCCTCCGCCGCAGTTACCATTATCATCACTCACTCACTCACAAGTTATTGGTTACCACTTGTATGCAATAACAACGGCCATACTAACCACTTAAAGGACACTGCTTCTCGTCCCATTAGCCAAGTTAAGCAACTTTCAATTTGGTTAGTAATTGGATGGGTAACCTGCCTGGTAACACCAACTGCTAGTACTGCTGATGGCATTCATATTTGGACAGTCCCTGTGGATCAGTGGTAAGGCACTCACCTCGCGCTTCTCAAGCGATTTCGCCTGGGTTCATATCCTGGCTGGCAGGGGAAGAGCGGATTGACTAGGCACCAATCCTTAACTTAACGATTCTCTTCACGAAGCAGTGAATGGGTACCTGGTTGTTAAACGGTTTGTCGGGTTGTGTTCCAGGGACAATTAACAATGAGTTTGTGTGTACTCACCTAATTGTACTCACCTTATTGTGCTTGCGGGGGTTGAGCTCTGGCTCTTTGGTCTGCCTCTCAACCGTCAATCAACAGGAGTACTGGTTCCTGAGCCTATTGGGCTCTATCATATCTACACTTGAAACTGTGTATGGAGTCAGCCTCCACCACATCACTTCCTAATGCATTCCATTTGTCAACTACTCTGACACTAAAAAGTTCTTTCTATATCTCTGTGGCTCATTTGGGCACTCAGTTTCCACCTGTGTCCCCTAGTACGTGTGCCCCTTGTTTTAAATAGCCTACCTTTATCTACCCTATCGATTCCCTTGAGAATCTTGAATGTGGTGATCATGTCCCCCTTAACTCTTCTGTCTTCCAACGAAGTGAGGTTTAATTCCCGTAGTCTCTCCTCGTAGCTCATACCTCTTAGCTCGGGTTCTAGTCTGGTGGCAAACCTTTGAACCTTTTCCAGTTTAGTCTTATGCTTGACTAGATGTGGACTCCATGCTGGAGCTGCATACTTGGGGATTGGTCTGACATATGTGGTATATATGTTCTCAAAGATTCCTTTCAGTGTGTGTGTATTTTATAAGAAAGAGACACATAAACATGTGTGTGAATGAATATGTACACCAATTAATAGTGAATGGCTGGCATGTGTGAGTATTAATGTATACTATGGGCCACACTCACTGAAATATGTTGTCTGTGTGTGTACATACGTGTAATTGGAGTGACTTATCCCACGTGAATTTATCTGTGTGTGTATATATCCAATATGAGTGATCCTTGTCATAATTGTGACAGTTTCTGCAATTTGACTGTCGAGACTGTATGTATGTTTGTATATATGTGTGTGTGTGTGTGTGTGTGTGTGTGTATATATGTGTGTGTGTGTGTATATATATATGTGTGTGTGCGCGCGCGCGCACGAATGTCCGCGCTCTGAAATATGTACCTATGATTATTAGAGTTATACCATTCGAGAATAAATGTCTAACTATTTATCGGTCCATTCTCTCTCTCTGTGCCGGCCTTCCTGCTAAAACTTGTCCACTCATTATGCTGTTGAATATCTATCTCCAATGGTCCATTTACCATTAATTAATATATTATTAAGCAGATAAAGTCCTTTACAAATATCTTCATCTTTTAAAGCACATATCTTTCTTCTAACAGAATCACTATAACTCATATACTTTCATCAGTTCCAAACACTTTTCTTATTCCTTCCTTAACATCTTTCCTTATATAACCTATCTCCACAAATTAATATCTTAATGATTAACTGGCAACTCCATGCCTTTCCCTCCCCACCTACCCCTCAGGCACCCCCTCTGCAGCTCCCTCGGGCCCCCACCCCCCTACCAACACCCTACCCCGTCAACCGAGGCCCAAATATAAACTACCACCCCATACCACAATTACCAGAGACCACCCCCGCCCCCTCCCCGACCCCCGCCTAACAGAGAAAATGACCGCCACAACGCTATACTTACCCAGCCGAACCGTTCGTTCGCGTATGTACTATTTATTGTTGAAAAACTTAGAATAAAACAAACCGGATTTTCATTCCCTAGTAAAACACATATATATATGTATACAAAACGAGGACTAGATTAGCACATATTAGGTATTGGATTGCTTGTTTACCATTCACAAACTCATTGGACCACACACACACCACACTAAATATTAAATAATACATACCTTTAAACACACACACACACACACACACACACACGTCAGTTTTGCCTAAATGCTCCAATATTCATTCATGAAACTGCCTCACTGGACTGCAACCTCATCGAATAAGCTGTCCATGTATTTCTAACTCTCAACACAAACTCACAACTTCACACGTCAATCATTGCAAATGTTGATAAATAGACACTAACTAACCTTACTACGAGATATAAATACAAGTGCAAATTTGATTCAGAAGGCAACTCCCAGCGTGGCCTAGTCGGATAGAACATGTTCTTAATCCGGATAGACCTGCGTTCGAGCCTGTCCGAAACGGTTGCAAGTACAGGGCACAGATTTATCTGTGTGTCCCCTCCTGTAGGAGCATCAGTTTCGATAGATTCTCTGGATAGCTGAAGATTGATTGACTGACCCCTTGGAATGTGGGGAAGGGTTGAAATCCGGGGGCCCACGGACGGATACCTGGATCCACTGACCTCGGGCAGGTCTTTCAATTCACCTGGATTTCAGGTGGGGAGAAGGGAGGCAATTTGGGTCGACACAAATAGCTTCCTGGACCCAAAACCCCAAAGACACCCAGACACACGGAATCAAGACGCACACGGCTGCAGGAGACACAAGGACTCAAGACACACGCGGAATCAAGACACACACGGACTCAAGACACACGCGGACTCAAGACACACACGGAATCAAGACTCGCGGACTCAAGACACACGCGGAATCAAGACACACGCAGACTCAAGACACACGCGGAATCAAGACACACACGGACTCAAGACACACATGGACTCAAGACACAAACGGATTCAAGACACACGCGGACTCAAGACACACACGGAATCAAGACACACACGGACACTGACACGATCCCAAGGTGGAGATAAGGGAGGCAATTTGAGGGGACACAAATGGCATCCTGGACTCAATACCCCAGGGATAATGACATAGACACGGACACGGACACGGATACGGACACTCATAGACTCTAACGGACACGGACACACGGAATCAATACACGGACTCAAGACACACACGGACTCAAGACACACACAGAATCAAGACACACATGGACACTGACACGATCCCAAGGTGGAGATAAGGGAGGCAATTTGAGGGACACAAATGGCATCCTGGACTCAAAACCCCAGGGATAAATGGCACGAACACGGACACTAACTAACCTAACCTAAGACTCTGACGGACACGGGGAACATACGGAATCAAGACACACGCGGAAACAAGACACACTCAGGAGACACACACGAAATCAAGACACACAAGGAATCAAGGCACAGACCGAATCAAGAAACAAAAGGAATCAAGAAACACAAGGAATCAAGACACACACGGAATCAAGAAACACAAGGAATCAAGAAACACAAGGAATCAAGAAACACAAGGAATCAAGACAAACACGAAACCAAGAAACACAAGGAATCAAGAAACACAATGGAATCAAGAAACACAAGGAATCAAGACAAAACACGAAACCAAGAAACACAAGGAATCAAGAAACACAAGGAATCAAGACACGCACGGAATCAGACACACACTGAATCCAGACACGCACGGAATCAAGACACGCACGGAATCAAGAAACACAAGGAATCAAGAAACACACGGAAATCAAGAAACACAAGTAATCAAGAAACACAAGGAATCAAGGACACAAACGGAATCAAGACACACACGGAATCAAGACTACAAACGGAATCAAAGACACCACACGGAATCAAGAAACACAAGGAATCAAGAAAACACACGATATCAAGAAACACAAGAAATCAAGACACAAACGGAATCAAGACACACACGGAAATCAAGAAACACAAAGGAATCAAGGCACAGACGGAATCAAGACACACCAGGAATCAAGACACGCACGGAATCAAGAAACACAAGGAATCAAGAAACACACGGAATCAAGAAACACAAGGAATCAAGAAACACAAGGAATCAAGAAACACAAGGAATCAAGACAAACACGGAATCAAGAAACACAAGGAATCAAGAAACACAAGGAATCAAGACACACACGGAATCAAGACACACACGGAATCAAGACACACAAGGAATCAAGAAACAAAAGGAATCAAGAAACACACGGAATCAAGACACACACGGAATTAAGAAACACAAGGAATCAAGACACAAACGGAATCAAGACACACACGGAATCAAGAAACACAAGGAATGGACAGACGGAATCAAGACACACACGGAATCAAGAAACACAAGGAATCAAGGCACAGACGGAATCAAGACACACACGGAATCAAGACATACACGGAATCAAGGCACACTCGGAATCAAGAACACAGGAATCAAGGCACAGACGGAATCAAGGGACACACAAGGAATCAAGGCACATAAGGAATCAAGAAACACAAGGAATCAAGGCACAGACGGAATCAAGACACACACGGAATCAAGGCCACAGACGGAATCAGACACACAAGGAATCAAGGCAATAAGGAATCAAGAAACACAAGGAATCAAGGCACAGACGGAATCAAGACACACACGGAATCAAGACACAGCGGAATCAACAAACACACGGAATCAAGACACACACGGAATCAACAAACACAAGGAATCAAGACACAAAACGGAATCAAGACACACACGGAATCAAGAAACACAAGGAATCAAGGCACAGACGGAATCAAGACACACACGGAATCAAGACACACACGGAATCAAGACACGCACGGAATCAAGAAACACAAGGAATCAAGACACACACGGAATCAAGAAACAAATGGAATCAAGACACACACGGAATCAAGAGACACAAGGAATCAAAACTCAACTCAAGACACATACACGGACAGAGATAAAAAATTTAAACATCTAAGGAATGTGGCGTTTTTTGTTTTGTTTTATCAAAAAACTGTTTTAATTTGTCAACGTTGAGAACTGCCAGAAGGTCAATCATCGGCTGTCCAGGAGAATCTATCGAACCTGATGCTGCTACAGGAGAGGACAATATGTGCCCTGTAATTGCAACCGTTTCGACAGGCTCGAACGCAGGTCTATCCGGATTAAGAATATGTTCTATCCGACTTGGATATAAACATGTTCAAAGTAACATTTCTAACTTGTGTAAAGAAGAATGAACCTTTTTTTTTCAACCTATGCGAGACAAATAATTGAATAGCAGCCCCAGCCTTTTTTCCAACAGAGCTGAGAGTTATGAGTTACATAACTTCTGGAAACTACTTGAGCAATTGATTGATGGTTGAGAGGTGGACCAAAGATCTGAATATCAAACCTAGCAAACACAACTAGGTGAATACAACTAGGTGAGACAAACTTACAAAAACCCACAGTTGTAGATGCAAACTCCATTCATAATTTTAAAAGTTGATATGACAGGAAAATAGACCAGGAGTCATTGCTTTAAACAACCGGCGGCTATATTGTCAGCGTTCAAAAACTGATGCTCAGTCCTGCAAGTACAAATAGGTGAGTAACACAGAATATGAAACATGTGTGTGTTTCCTTCTAGACTAACGATTCCTGGATCGAAACCCGGCCAGGCAGGACTGAAATTATTGGTAGCGTTTCCTATCACCTAATGTCTCTGTTCTCCTAGCAGCTAAACAGGTATCCAGGAGTTGTGAGCTTCATGTAGGGTTGCATCCTAGTGAGGGTCAGTCAGGGTGTTCGATCTTGTGAGGGTGGGTGTTGGTTAGATTAGGTTAGGTTAGGTTTGGTTAGGTTAAGGTTAGGTTTAGGTTAAGTTTGGTTTAGGTTAGGTTAGGTTAGGTATAAGTTTGGTTAGGTTAGGTTAGGTTAGGTTAAGTTTGGTTAGGTTAGGTTTTGGTTAGGTTAGGTTAGGTTTAGGTTAGGTTAGGTTAGGTTAGGTTTAGGTTAGGTTAGGTTAGGTTAGGTTTGTTAGGTTAGGTTTGGTGTAGGTTTAGGTTAGGTTAGGTTAGGTTAGTTAGTTAGGTTAGGTTAGGGTTAGGTTAGGTTAGGTTAGTTAGGTTAGGTTAGGTTTAGTTAGGTATAGGTTAGGTTAGGTTAGGTTAGTTAGGTTAGGTTACTTAGTTAAGTTAGGTTAGGTTAAGTTGGTTAGGTTAGGTTAGGTTAGGTATAGGTTACGTTAGTTATGTTAGGTTAGGTTAAGTTTGGTTAGGTTAGGTTAGGTTTAGGTAGGTGAGGTTAAGTTTGGTTAGGTTAGCGGTTAGGTTAAGTTTGGTTAGGGTTAGGTTTGGTTAGGTTAGGTTAGGTAGGTTAGGTTAGGTTAGGTTAGGTATAGGTTAGGTTAGGTTAGGGTTAGGTTTAGGTTAGGTTAGGTTAGGTTTGTTAGGTTAGTTTGGTTAGGTTTAGGTTAGGTTATGTTAGTTCGGTAGGTTTGGTTAGGTTTAGGTTAGGTTAGGTTAGGTTTGATTAGGTTAGGTTTAGGTTAGGTTAGGTTACTGGTTAAGTTAGGTTAGGTTTGGTTAGGTTTAGGTTAGGTTAGGTATAGGTTAGTTAGGTTAGGTAGGTTAGGTTAGGTTACATTAGTTAGGTTAGGTTTGGTTAGGTTTAGGTTAGGTTAGTTAGGTTAGGTTATGTTAGATTAGGTTTAGGTTAGTTAGGTTAGGTTTGGTTAGGTTAGGTTACGTTACGTAGTTAGGTTAGGTTAGATTAGTTAGGTTAGGTTAGTTAGGTTAGGTTAGGTTAGGTTAGGTTAGCTTAGGTTAGGTTTTGGTTTGGTTAGCTCTTAGTTAGGGTAAGTTAGGTAGATTGGGTTTAGGTGTAGGTTAGGTTAGATTTAGATTAGGTTAAGTTATATTAGGTTTGGTTTTTAGATTGTGGTAGGTTATAGGTTAGGTAGGGTAGGGTATAGGTTAGGCTAGGTTTAAGTTAGGAAATAGGCCAAGAGTTATTGCTAGTAAACAACCGACGGCTTAAAGGCAGACTCTAAGATTAACGCTCGATCCTCCTGGCTACAAATAGGTGAGTACACATATATGTAACATGATAGATGTGTTCCTTCTCGACTCTCAATAAGGGATTACCAGGGTTCGAATCGCGGTCGGGTAGGCTGTAATTGTTGGGTAGCGTTTCCTATCACCCAATGTACCTGTTCACCTAGCAGTAAATAGGTATCCAGGAGTTAGTGAGCTACTAGCATCCTGTTGAGTGAGGGTTAGTTTAACCTTGTGGGTGGGTGTTGGAGACCACTTTATAATCCTAACATGTATAATATAGACTGCCTGACTGCCTGTCCCCGACTGCAAAGAAGTTATATGTATTGACTCAATGAAGCCTAAGAGAACATAATCCAAGGCCTAAGAGTAGTCATTCGTGCTTAGAAGAGGATTGTTTAGGTTTTATAAATAGCGGCGGGTGGCATTTTAAAGTGATTTGTGCGAGATCAATGGCATCCAAACATTCCATGTTGGTGGCTATAGTCCACTTTTGGTTGGTTTGTTTGACTATAAGAACTATCATTAATGGAGAATTGGCTGGTATGTGTGAGTATCCTCCGCCGCAGTTACCATATCATCACTCACTCACTCACAAGTTATTGGTTACCACTTGTATGCAATAACAACGGCCATACTACCCTTAAAGGACACTGCTTTCGCCCATTAGCCAAGTTAAGCAACTTTCAATTTGTTAGTAATTGGATGGGTAGACCTGCCTGGTAACACAACTGCTAGTACTGCTGATGGCATTCATATTTGGGACATCCCTGTGGATCAGTGGTAAGGCCCTCACCTCGCGCTTCTACAAGCGATTTCGCCTGGGTTCATATCCTGGCTGGCAGGGGAAGAGCGGATTGACTAGGCACCAATCCTTAACTTAACGATTCTCTTCACGAAGCAGTGAATGGGTACCTGGTTGTTAAACGGTTTGTCGGGTTGTGTTCCAGGGAAATTAACAATGAGTTTGGTGTGTACTCACACTAATTGTACTCACCTTATTGTGCTTGCGGGGGGTTGAGCTCTGGCTCTTTGGTCTGCCTCTCAACCGTCAATCAAACAGGAGTACTGGTTCCTGAGCCTATTGGGCTCTATCATATCTACAGCTTGAAACTTGTATGGAGTCAGCCTCACCACATCACTTCCTAATGCATTCCATTTGTCACTACTCTGACACTAAAAAAGTTCTTTCTAATATCTCTGTGGCTCATTTGGGCACTCAGTTTCCACCTGTGTCCCTAGTACGTGTGCCCCTTGTTTTAAATACGCCTACCTTTATCTACCCTATCGATTCCCTTGAGAATCTTGAATGTGGTGATCATGTCCCCCTTAACTCTTCTGTCTTCCACGAAGTGAGGTTTAATTCCGTAGTCTCTCCTCGTAGCTCATACCTCTTAGCTCGGGTTCTAGGTCTGGTGGCAAACCTTTGAACCTTTCCAGTAGTTAGTCTTAATGCTTGACTAGATGTGAACTCCATGCTGGAGCTGCATACTTGGGGATTGGTCTGACATATGTGGTATATAATGTTCTCAAGATTCCTTCAGTGTGTGTGTAGTTTTATAAGAAAGAGACACATAAACATGTGTGTGAATGAATATGTACACCAATTAATAGTGAATGGGCTGGCATGTGTGAGTATTAATGTATACTATGGGCCACACTCACTGAAATATGTTGTCTGTGTGTGTACATACGTGTAATTGGAGTGACTTATCCACGTGAATTTATCTGTGTGTGTATATATCCAATATGAGTGATCCTTGTCATAATTGTGACAGTTTCTGCAATTTGACTGTCGAGACTGTATGTATGTTTGTATATATGTGTGTGTGTGTGTGTGTGTGTGTGTGTATATATGTGTGTGTGTGTGTATATATATGTGTGTGTGCGCGCGCGCGCACGAATGTCGCGCTCTGAAATATGTACCTATGATTATTAGAGTATACCATTCGAGAAAAATGTCTAACTATTTATCGGTCCATTCTCTCTCTCTGTGCCGGCCTTCCTGCTAAAACTTGTCCACTCATTATGCTGTTGAATATCTATCTCCAATGGTCATTTACCATTAATTAATATATTATTAAGCAGATAAAGTCCTTTACAAATATCTTCATCTTTTAAAGCACATATCTTTCTTCTAACATGAATCACTATAACTCATATACTTTCATCAGTTCCAAACACTTTTCTTATTCCTTCCTTAACATCTTTCCTTATATAACCTATCTCCACAAATTAATATCTTAATGATTAACTGGCAACTCCATGCCTTTCCCTCCCCCCTACCCCTCAGGCACCCCCTCTGCAGCTCCCTCGGCCCCCACCCCCCTACCAACACCCTACCCCGCAACCGAGGCCCAAATATAACTACCCCCATACCACAATTACCAGAGACCACCCCCGCCCCCTCCCCCGACCCCCGCCTAACAGAGAAAATGACCGCCACAACGCTATACTTACCCAGCCGAACCGTTCGTTCGCGTATGTACTATTTATTGTTGAAAAAACTTAGAATAAAACAAACCGGATTTTCATTCCCTAGTAAAACACATATATATATGTATACAAAACGAGGCCTAGATTAGCACATATTAGGTATTGGATTGCTTGTTTACCATTCACAAACTCATTTGGACACACACACACCACACTAAATATTAAATAATACATACCTTTAAACACACACACACACACACACACACACGTCAGTTTGCCTAAATTCTCCAATATTCATTCATGAAACTGCCTCACTGGACTGCAACCTCATCGAATAAGCTGTCATGTATTTCTAACTCTCAACACAAACTCACAACTTCACACGTCAATCATTGCAAATGTTGATAAATAGACACTAACTAACCTTACTACGAGATATAAATACAAGTGCAAAATTTGATTCAGAAGGCAACTCCAGCGTGGCCTAGTCGGATAGAACATGTTCTTAATCCGGATAGACCTGCGTTCGAGCCTGTCGAAACGGTTGCAAGTACAGGGCACAGATTTATCTGTGTGTCCCCTCCTGTAGGAGCATCAGTTTCGATAGATTCTCTGGATAGCTGAAGATTGATTGACTGACCCCTTGGAATGTGGGGAAGGGTTGAAATCCGGGGGCCCACGGACGGATACCTGGATCCACTGACCTCGGGCAGGTCTTTCAATTCACCTGGATTTCAGGTGGGGAGAAGGGAGGCAATTTGGGTCGACACAAATAGCTTCCTGGACCCAAAACCCCAAAGACACCCAGACACACGGAATCAAGACGCACACGGCTGCAGGAGACACAAGGACTCAAGACACACGCGGAATCAAGACACACACGGACTCAAGACACACGCGGACTCAAGACACACACGGAATCAAGACTCGCGGACTCAAGACACACGCGGAATCAAGACACACGCAGACTCAAGACACACGCGGAATCAAGACACACACGGACTCAAGACACACATGGACTCAAGACACAAACGGATTCAAGACACACGCGGACTCAAGACACACACGGAATCAAGACACACACGGACACTGACACGATCCCAAGGTGGAGATAAGGGAGGCAATTTGAGGGGACACAAATGGCATCCTGGACTCAATACCCCAGGGATAATGACATAGACACGGACACGGACACGGATACGGACACTCATAGACTCTAACGGACACGGACACACGGAATCAATACACGGACTCAAGACACACACGGACTCAAGACACACACAGAATCAAGACACACATGGACACTGACACGATCCCAAGGTGGAGATAAGGGAGGCAATTTGAGGGGACACAAATGGCATCCTGGACTCAAAACCCCAGGGATAATGGCACGAACACGGACACTAACTAACCTAACCTAAGACTCTGACGGACACGGGAACATACGGAATCAAGACACACGCGGAAACAAGACACACTCAGGAGACACACACGAAATCAAGACACACAAGGAATCAAGGCACAGACCGAATCAAGAAACAAAGGAATCAAGAAACACAAGGAATCAAGACACACACGGAATCAAGAAACACAAGGAATCAAGAAACACAAGGAATCAAGAAACACAAGGAATCAAGACAAACACGAAACCAAGAAACACAAGGAATCAAGAAACACAAGGAATCAAGAAACACAAGGAATCAAGACAAACACGAAACCAAGAAACACAAGGAATCAAGAAACACAAGGAATCAAGACACGCACGGAATCAAGACACACACGGAATCAAGACACGCACGGAATCAAGACACGCACGGAATCAAGAAACACAAGGAATCAAGAAACACACGGAATCAAGAAACACAAGTAATCAAGAAACACAAGGAATCAAGACACAAACGGAATCAAGACACACACGGAATCAAGACACAAACGGAATCAAGACACACACGGAATCAAGAAACACAAGGAATCAAGAAACACACGGAATCAAGAAACAAGAAATCAAGACACAAACGGAATCAAGACACACACGGAATCAAGAAACACAAGGAATCAAGGCACAGACGGAATCAAGACACACACGGAATCAAGACACGCACGGAATCAAGAAACACAAGGAATCAAGAAACACACGGAATCAAGAAACACAAGGAATCAAGAAACACAAGGAATCAAGAAACACAAGGAATCAAGACAAACACGGAATCAAGAAACACAAGGAATCAAGAAACACAAGGAATCAAGACACACACGGAATCAAGACACAACGGAATCAAGACACACAAGGAATCAAGAAACAAAGGAATCAAGAAACACACGGAATCAAGACACACACGGAATTAAGAAACACAAGGAATCAAGACACAAACGGAATCAAGACACACACGGAATCAAGAAACACAAGGAATGGACAGACGGAATCAAGACACACACGGAATCAAGAAACACAAGGAATCAAGGCACAGACGGAATCAAGACACACACGGAATCAAGACATACACGGAATCAAGGCACACTCGGAATCAAGAAACACAAGGAATCAAGGCACAGACGGAATCAAGACACACAAGGAATCAAGGCACATAAGGAATCAAGAAACACAAGGAATCAAGGCACAGACGGAATCAAGACACACACGGAATCAAGACACACGGAATCAACAAACACACGGAATCAAGACACACACGGAATCAACAAACACAAGGAATCAAGACACAAACGGAATCAAGACACACACGGAATCAAGAAACACAAGGAATCAAGGCACAGACGGAATCAAGACACACACGGAATCAAGACACACACGGAATCAAGACACGCACGGAATCAAGAAACACAAGGAATCAAGACACACACGGAATCAAGAAACAAATGGAATCAAGACACACACGGAATCAAGAAACACAAGGAATCAAAACTCAACTCAAGACACATACACGGACAGAGATAAAAAATTTAAACATCTAAGGAATGTGGCGTTTTTTTGTTTTGTTTTTATCAAAAAAACTGTTTTAAATTTGTCAACGTGAGAACTGCCAGAAGGTCAATCATCGGCTGTCCAGAGAATCTATCGAACCTGATGCTGCTACAGGAGAGGACAATATGTGCCCTGTAATTGCAACCGTTTCGACAGGCTCGAACGCAGGTCTATCCGGATTAAGAATATGTTCTATCCGACTTGGATAAACATGTTCAAAGTAACATTTCTAACTTGTGTAAAGAAGAATGAACCTTTTTTTTCAACCTATGCGAGACAAATAATTGAATATGCAGCCCCAGCCTTTTTTCCAACAGAGCTGAGAGTTATGAGTTACATAACTTCTGGAAAACTACTTGAGCAATTGATTGATGGTTGAGAGGTGGGACCAAAGATCTGAATATCAAACCTAGCAAACACAACTAGGTGAATACAACTAGGTGAGAACAAACTTACAAAAACCCACAGTTGTAGATGCAAACTCCATTCATAATTTTAAAAGTTGATATGACAGGAAAATAGACCAGGAGTCATTGCTTTAAACAACCGGCGGCTATATTGTCAGCGTTCAAAAACTGATGCTCAGTCCTGCAAGTACAAATAGGTGAGTACACAGAAATATGAAACATGTGTGTGTTCCTTCTAGACTAACGATTCCTGGATCGAAACCCGGCCAGGCAGGACTGAAATTATTGGTAGCGTTTCCTATCACCTAATGTCTCTGTTCTCCTAGCAGTAAACAGGTATCCAGGAGTTGTGAGCTTCATGTAGGGTTGCATCCTAGTGAGGGTCAGTCAGGGTGTTCGATCTTGTGAGGTGGGTGTTGGTTAGATTAGGTTAGGTTAGGTTTGGTTAGGTTAGGTTAGGTTTAGGTTAAGTTTGGTTAGGTTAGGTTAGGTTAGGTTAAGTTTGGTTAGGTTAGGTTAGGTTAGGTTAAGTTTGGTTAGGTTAGGTTTGGTTAGGTTAGGTTAGGTTAGGTTAGGTTAGGTTAGGTTTAGGTTAGGTTAGGTTAGGTTAGGTTTGTTAGGTTAGGTTTGGTTAGGTTTAGGTTAGGTTAGGTTAGGTTAGTTAGGTTAGGTTAGGTTAGGTTAGGTTAGGTTAGGTTAGTTAGGTTAGGTTAGGTTAGGTTAGGTTAGTTAGGTTAGGTTAGGTTAGTTAGGTTAGGTTACGTTAGTTAGGTTAGGTTAGGTTAAGTTTGGTTAGGTTAGGTTAGTTAGGTTAGGTTACGTTAGTTATGTTAGGTTAGGTTAAGTTTGGTTAGGTTAGGTTAGGTTTAGGTTAGGTGAGGTTAAGTTTGGTTAGGTTAGGTTAGGTTAAGTTTGGTTAGGTTAGGTTTGGTTAGGTTAGGTTAGGTTAGGTTTAGGTTAGGTTAGGTTAGGTTAGGTTAGGTTAGGTTAGGTTAGGTTAGGTTAGGTTAGGTTAGGTTTGTTAGGTTAGGTTTGGTTAGGTTTAGGTTAGGTTAGGTTAGTTAGGTTAGGTTTGGTTAGGTTTAGGTTAGGTTAGGTTAGGTTTGTTAGGTTAGGTTTAGGTTAGGTTAGGTTAGGTTAGGTTAGTTAGGTTAGGTTTGGTTAGGTTTAGGTTAGGTTAGGTTAGGTTAGTTAGGTTAGGTTAGGTTAGGTTAGGTTATTAGTTAGGTTAGGTTAGGTTAGGTTTGGTTAGGTTTAGGTTAGGTTAGTTAGGTTAGGTTATGTTAGATTAGGTTAGGTTAGTTAGGTTAGGTTTGGTTAGGTTAGGTTACGTTACGTTAGTTAGGTTAGGTTAGATTAGTTAGGTTAGGTTAGTTAGGTTAGGTTAGGTTAGGTTAGGTTAGTTAGGTTAGGTTTGGTTTGGTTAGCTTAGTTAGGTAAGTTAGGTAGATTGGGTTTAGGTGTAGGTTAGGTTAGATTTAGATTAGGTTAAGTTATATTAGGTTTGGTTTTAGATTGTGGTAGGTTATAGGTTAGGGTAGGGTATAGGTTAGGCTAGGTTAAGTTAGGAAATAGGCCAAGAGTTATTGCTATAAACAACCGACGGCTTAAAGGCAGACTCTAAGATTAACGCTCGATCCTCCTGGCACAAATAGGTGAGTACACATATATGTAACATGAATGATGTGTTCCTTCTCGACTCTCAATAAGGGATTCCAGGGTTCGAATCGCGGTCGGGTAGGGCTGTAATTGTTGGTAGCGTTTCCTATCACCCAATGTACCTGTTCACCTAGCAGTAAATAGGTATCCAGGAGTTAGTGAGCTACTAGCATCCTGTTGAGTGAGGGTTAGTTTAACCTTGTGGGGTGGGTGTTGGAGACCACTTTATAATCCTAACATGTATATATAGACTGCCTGACTGCCTGTCCCCCGACTCAAAGAAGTTATATGTATTGACTCAATGAAGCCTAAGAGAACATAATCCAAGGCCTAAGAGTAGTCATTCGTGCTTAGAAGAGGATTGTTTAGGTTTTATAAATAGCGGCGGGTGGCATTTATAAGTGATTTGTGCGAGATCAATGGCATCCAAACATTTCCATGTTGGTGCTATAGTCCACTTTTGGTTGGTTTGTTTGACTATAAGAACTATCATTAATGGAGAATTGGCTGGTATGTGTGAGTATCCTCCGCCGCAGTTACCATTATCATCACTCACTCACTCACAAGTTATTGGTTACCACTTGTATGCAATAACAACGGCCATACTACCACTTAAAGGACACTGCTTCTCGTCCCATTAGCCAAGTTAAGCAACTTTCAATTTGGTTAGTAATTGGATGGGTAACCTGCCTGGTAACACCAACTGCTAGTACTGCTGATGGCATTCATATTTGGACAGTCCCTGTGGATCAGTGGTAAGGCACTCACCTCGCGCTTCTCAAGCGATTTCGCCTGGGTTCATATCCTGGCTGGCAGGGGAAGAGCGGATTGACTAGGCACCAATCCTTAACTTAACGATTCTCTTCACGAAGCAGTGAATGGGTACCTGGTTGTTAAACGGTTTGTCGGGTTGTGTTCCAGGGAAAATTAACAATGAGTTTGTGTGTACTCACCTAATTGTACTCACCTTATTGTGCTTGCGGGGGTTGAGCTCTGGCTCTTTGGTCTGCCTCTCAACCGTCAATCAACAGGAGTACTGGTTCCTGAGCCTATTGGGCTCTATCATATCTACACTTGAAACTGTGTATGGAGTCAGCCTCCACCACATCACTTCCTAATGCATTCCATTTGTCAACTACTCTGACACTAAAAAAGTTCTTTCTAATATCTCTGTGGCTCATTTGGGCACTCAGTTTCCACCTGTGTCCCCTAGTACGTGTGCCCCTTGTTTTAAATAGCCTACCTTTATCTACCCTATCGATTCCCTTGAGAATCTTGAATGTGGTGATCATGTCCCCCTTAACTCTTCTGTCTTCCAACGAAGTGAGGTTTAATTCCCGTAGTCTCTCCTCGTAGCTCATACCTCTTAGCTCGGGTTCTAGTCTGGTGGCAAACCTTTGAACCTTTTCCAGTTTAGTCTTATGCTTGACTAGATGTGGACTCCATGCTGGAGCTGCATACTTGGGGATTGGTCTGACATATGTGGTATATAATGTTCTCAAAGATTCCTTTCAGTGTGTGTGTATTTTATAAGAAAGAGACACATAAACATGTGTGTGAATGAATATGTACACCAATTAATAGTGAATGGGCTGGCATGTGTGAGTATTAATGTATACTATGGGCCACACTCACTGAAATATGTTGTCTGTGTGTGTACATACGTGTAATTGGAGTGACTTATCCACGTGAATTTATCTGTGTGTGTATATATCCAATATGAGTGATCCTTGTCATAATTGTGACAGTTTCTGCAATTTGACTGTCGAGACTGTATGTATGTTTGTATATATGTGTGTGTGTGTGTGTGTGTGTGTGTGTGTGTGTGTGTGTATATATGTGTGTGTGTGTGTATATATATGTGTGTGTGCGCGCGCGCGCACGAATGTCGCGCTCTGAAATATGTACCTATGATTATTAGAGTATACCATTCGAGAAAAATGTCTAACTATTTATCGGTCCATTCTCTCTCTCTGTGCCGGCCTTCCTGCTAAAACTTGTCCACTCATTATGCTGTTGAATATCTATCTCCAATGGTCATTTACCATTAATTAATATATTATTAAGCAGATAAAGTCCTTTACAAATATCTTCATCTTTTAAAGCACATATCTTTCTTCTAACATGAATCACTATAACTCATATACTTTCATCAGTTCCAAACACTTTTCTTATTCCTTCCTTAACATCTTTCCTTATATAACCTATCTCCACAAATTAATATCTTAATGATTAACTGGCAACTCCATGCCTTTCCCTCCCCCCTACCCCTCAGGCACCCCCTCTGCAGCTCCCTCGGCCCCCACCCCCCTACCAACACCCTACCCCGCAACCGAGGCCCAAATATAACTACCCCCATACCACAATTACCAGAGACCACCCCCGCCCCCTCCCCCGACCCCCGCCTAACAGAGAAAATGACCGCCACAACGCTATACTTACCCAGCCGAACCGTTCGTTCGCGTATGTACTATTTATTGTTGAAAAAACTTAGAATAAAACAAACCGGATTTTCATTCCCTAGTAAAACACATATATATATGTATACAAAACGAGGCCTAGATTAGCACATATTAGGTATTGGATTGCTTGTTTACCATTCACAAACTCATTTGGACACACACACACCACACTAAATATTAAATAATACATACCTTTAAACACACACACACACACACACACACACGTCAGTTTGCCTAAATTCTCCAATATTCATTCATGAAACTGCCTCACTGGACTGCAACCTCATCGAATAAGCTGTCATGTATTTCTAACTCTCAACACAAACTCACAACTTCACACGTCAATCATTGCAAATGTTGATAAATAGACACTAACTAACCTTACTACGAGATATAAATACAAGTGCAAAATTTGATTCAGAAGGCAACTCCAGCGTGGCCTAGTCGGATAGAACATGTTCTTAATCCGGATAGACCTGCGTTCGAGCCTGTCGAAACGGTTGCAAGTACAGGGCACAGATTTATCTGTGTGTCCCCTCCTGTAGGAGCATCAGTTTCGATAGATTCTCTGGATAGCTGAAGATTGATTGACTGACCCCTTGGAATGTGGGGAAGGGTTGAAATCCGGGGGCCCACGGACGGATACCTGGATCCACTGACCTCGGGCAGGTCTTTCAATTCACCTGGATTTCAGGTGGGGAGAAGGGAGGCAATTTGGGTCGACACAAATAGCTTCCTGGACCCAAAACCCCAAAGACACCCAGACACACGGAATCAAGACGCACACGGCTGCAGGAGACACAAGGACTCAAGACACACGCGGAATCAAGACACACACGGACTCAAGACACACGCGGACTCAAGACACACACGGAATCAAGACTCGCGGACTCAAGACACACGCGGAATCAAGACACACGCAGACTCAAGACACACGCGGAATCAAGACACACACGGACTCAAGACACACATGGACTCAAGACACAAACGGATTCAAGACACACGCGGACTCAAGACACACACGGAATCAAGACACACACGGCACTGACACGATCCCAAGGTGGAGATAAGGGAGGCAATTTGAGGGGACACAAATGGCATCCTGGACTCAATACCCCAGGGATAATGACATAGACACGGACACGGACACGGATACGGACACTCATAGACTCTAACGGACACGGACACACGGAATCAATACACGGACTCAAGACACACACGGACTCAAGACACACACAGAATCAAGACACACATGGACACTGACACGATCCCAAGGTGGAGATAAGGGAGGCAATTTGAGGGGACACAAATGGCATCCTGGACTCAAAACCCCAGGGATAATGGCACGAACACGGACACTAACTAACCTAACCTAAGACTCTGACGGACACGGGAACATACGGAATCAAGACACACGCGGAAACAAGACACACTCAGGAGACACACACGAAATCAAGACACAAGGAATCAAGGCACAGACCGAATCAAGAAACAAAAGGAATCAAGAAACACAAGGAATCAAGACACACACGGAATCAAGAAACACAAGGAATCAAGAAACACAAGGAATCAAGAAACACAAGGAATCAAGACAAACACGAAACCAAGAAACACAAGGAATCAAGAAACACAAGGAATCAAGAAACACAAGGAATCAAGACAAACACGAAACCAAGAAACACAAGGAATCAAGAAACACAAGGAATCAAGACACGCACGGAATCAAGACACACACGGAATCAAGACACGCACGGAATCAAGACACGCACGGAATCAAGAAACACAAGGAATCAAGAAACACACGGAATCAAGAAACACAAGTAATCAAGAAACACAAGGAATCAAGACACAAACGGAATCAAGACACACACGGAATCAAGACACAAACGGAATCAAGACACACACGGAATCAAGAAACACAAGGAATCAAGAAACACACGGAATCAAGAAACACAAGAAATCAAGACACAAACGGAATCAAGACACACACGGAATCAAGAAACACAAGGAATCAAGGCACAGACGGAATCAAGACACACACGGAATCAAGACACGCACGGAATCAAGAAACACAAGGAATCAAGAAACACACGGAATCAAGAAACACAAGGAATCAAGAAACACAAGGAATCAAGAAACACAAGGAATCAAGACAAACACGGAATCAAGAAACACAAGGAATCAAGAAACACAAGGAATCAAGACACACACGGAATCAAGACACACACGGAATCAAGACACACAAGGAATCAAGAAACAAAAGGAATCAAGAAACACACGGAATCAAGACACACACGGAATTAAGAAACACAAGGAATCAAGACACAAACGGAATCAAGACACACACGGAATCAAGAAACACAAGGAATGGACAGACGGAATCAAGACACACACGGAATCAAGAAACACAAGGAATCAAGGCACAGACGGAATCAAGACACACACGGAATCAAGACATACACGGAATCAAGGCACACTCGGAATCAAGAAACACAAGGAATCAAGGCACAGACGGAATCAAGACACACAAGGAATCAAGGCACATAAGGAATCAAGAAACACAAGGAATCAAGGCACAGACGGAATCAAGACACACACGGAATCAAGACACACGGAATCAACAAACACACGGAATCAAGACACACACGGAATCAACAAACACAAGGAATCAAGACACAAACGGAATCAAGACACACACGGAATCAAGAAACACAAGGAATCAAGGCACAGACGGAATCAAGACACACACGGAATCAAGACACACACGGAATCAAGACACGCACGGAATCAAGAAACACAAGGAATCAAGACACACACGGAATCAAGAAACAAATGGAATCAAGACACACACGGAATCAAGAAACACAAGGAATCAAAACTCAACTCAAGACACATACACGGACAGAGATAAAAAATTTAAACATCTAAGGAATGTGGCGTTTTTTGTTTTGTTTTTATCAAAAAAACTGTTTTAAATTTGTCAACGTGAGAACTGCCAGAAGGTCAATCATCGGCTGTCCAGAGAATCTATCGAACCTGATGCTGCTACAGGAGAGGACAATATGTGCCCTGTAATTGCAACCGTTTCGACAGGCTCGAACGCAGGTCTATCCGGATTAAGAATATGTTCTATCCGACTTGGATAAACATGTTCAAAGTAACATTTCTAACTTGTGTAAAGAAGAATGAACCTTTTTTTTCAACCTATGCGAGACAAATAATTGAATATGCAGCCCCAGCCTTTTTTCCAACAGAGCTGAGAGTTATGAGTTACATAACTTCTGGAAAACTACTTGAGCAATTGATTGATGGTTGAGAGGTGGGACCAAAGATCTGAATATCAAACCTAGCAAACACAACTAGGTGAATACAACTAGGTGAGAACAAACTTACAAAAACCCACAGTTGTAGATGCAAACTCCATTCATAATTTTAAAAGTTGATATGACAGGAAAATAGACCAGGAGTCATTGCTTTAAACAACCGGCGGCTATATTGTCAGCGTTCAAAAACTGATGCTCAGTCCTGCAAGTACAAATAGGTGAGTACACAGAAATATGAAACATGTGTGTGTTCCTTCTAGACTAACGATTCCTGGATCGAAACCCGGCCAGGCAGGACTGAAATTATTGGTAGCGTTTCCTATCACCTAATGTCTCTGTTCTCCTAGCAGTAAACAGGTATCCAGGAGTTGTGAGCTTCATGTAGGGTTGCATCCTAGTGAGGGTCAGTCAGGGTGTTCGATCTTGTGAGGTGGGTGTTGGTTAGATTAGGTTAGGTTAGGTTTGGTTAGGTTAGGTTAGGTTTAGGTTAAGTTTGGTTAGGTTAGGTTAGGTTAGGTTAAGTTTGGTTAGGTTAGGTTAGGTTAGGTTAAGTTTGGTTAGGTTAGGTTTGGTTAGGTTAGGTTAGGTTAGGTTAGGTTAGGTTAGGTTTAGGTTAGGTTAGGTTAGGTTAGGTTTGTTAGGTTAGGTTTGGTTAGGTTTAGGTTAGGTTAGGTTAGGTTAGTTAGGTTAGGTTAGGTTAGGTTAGGTTAGGTTAGGTTAGTTAGGTTAGGTTAGGTTAGGTTAGGTTAGGTTAGGTTAGGTTAGTTAGGTTAGGTTACGTTAGTTAGGTTAGGTTAGGTTAAGTTTGGTTAGGTTAGGTTAGGTTAGGTTAGGTTACGTTAGTTATGTTAGGTTAGGTTAAGTTTGGTTAGGTTAGGTTAGGTTTAGGTTAGGTGAGGTTAAGTTTGGTTAGGTTAGGTTAGGTTAAGTTTGGTTAGGTTAGGTTTGGTTAGGTTAGGTTAGGTTAGGTTTAGGTTAGGTTAGGTTAGGTTAGGTTAGGTTAGGTTAGGTTAGGTTTAGGTTAGGTTAGGTTAGGTTTGTTAGGTTAGGTTTGGTTAGGTTTAGGTTAGGTTAGGTTAGTTAGGTTAGGTTTGGTTAGGTTTAGGTTAGGTTAGGTTAGGTTTGTTAGGTTAGGTTTAGGTTAGGTTAGGTTAGGTTAGGTTAGTTAGGTTAGGTTTGGTTAGGTTTAGGTTAGGTTAGGTTAGGTTAGTTAGGTTAGGTTAGGTTAGGTTAGGTTACATTAGTTAGGTTAGGTTAGGTTAGGTTTGGTTAGGTTTAGGTTAGGTTAGTTAGGTTAGGTTATGTTAGATTAGGTTAGGTTAGTTAGGTTAGGTTTGGTTAGGTTAGGTTACGTTACGTTAGTTAGGTTAGGTTAGATTAGTTAGGTTAGGTTAGTTAGGTTAGGTTAGGTTAGGTTAGGTTAGTTAGGTTAGGTTTGGTTTGGTTAGCTTAGTTAGGTAAGTTAGGTAGATTGGGTTTAGGTGTAGGTTAGGTTAGATTTAGATTAGGTTAAGTTATATTAGGTTTGGTTTTAGATTGTGGTAGGTTATAGGTTAGGGTAGGGTATAGGTTAGGCTAGGTTAAGTTAGGAAATAGGCCAAGAGTTATTGCTATAAACAACCGACGGCTTAAAGGCAGACTCTAAGATTAACGCTCGATCCTCCTGGCACAAATAGGTGAGTACACATATATGTAACATGAATGATGTGTTCCTTCTCGACTCTCAATAAGGGATTCCAGGGTTCGAATCGCGGTCGGGTAGGGCTGTAATTGTTGGTAGCGTTTCCTATCACCCAATGTACCTGTTCACCTAGCAGTAAATAGGTATCCAGGAGTTAGTGAGCTACTAGCATCCTGTTGAGTGAGGGTTAGTTTAACCTTGTGGGGTGGGTGTTGGAGACCACTTTATAATCCTAACATGTATATATAGACTGCCTGACTGCCTGTCCCCCGACTCAAAGAAGTTATATGTATTGACTCAATGAAGCCTAAGAGAACATAATCCAAGGCCTAAGAGTAGTCATTCGTGCTTAGAAGAGGATTGTTTAGGTTTTATAAATAGCGGCGGGTGGCATTTATAAGTGATTTGTGCGAGATCAATGGCATCCAAACATTTCCATGTTGGTGCTATAGTCCACTTTTGGTTGGTTTGTTTGACTATAAGAACTATCATTAATGGAGAATTGGCTGGTATGTGTGAGTATCCTCCGCCGCAGTTACCATTATCATCACTCACTCACTCACAAGTTATTGGTTACCACTTGTATGCAATAACAACGGCCATACTACCACTTAAAGGACACTGCTTCTCGTCCCATTAGCCAAGTTAAGCAACTTTCAATTTGGTTAGTAATTGGATGGGTAACCTGCCTGGTAACACCAACTGCTAGTACTGCTGATGGCATTCATATTTGGACAGTCCCTGTGGATCAGTGGTAAGGCACTCACCTCGCGCTTCTCAAGCGATTTCGCCTGGGTTCATATCCTGGCTGGCAGGGGAAGAGCGGATTGACTAGGCACCAATCCTTAACTTAACGATTCTCTTCACGAAGCAGTGAATGGGTACCTGGTTGTTAAACGGTTTGTCGGGTTGTGTTCCAGGGAAAATTAACAATGAGTTTGTGTGTACTCACCTAATTGTACTCACCTTATTGTGCTTGCGGGGGTTGAGCTCTGGCTCTTTGGTCTGCCTCTCAACCGTCAATCAACAGGAGTACTGGTTCCTGAGCCTATTGGGCTCTATCATATCTACACTTGAAACTGTGTATGGAGTCAGCCTCCACCACATCACTTCCTAATGCATTCCATTTGTCAACTACTCTGACACTAAAAAAGTTCTTTCTAATATCTCTGTGGCTCATTTGGGCACTCAGTTTCCACCTGTGTCCCCTAGTACGTGTGCCCCTTGTTTTAAATAGCCTACCTTTATCTACCCTATCGATTCCCTTGAGAATCTTGAATGTGGTGATCATGTCCCCCTTAACTCTTCTGTCTTCCAACGAAGTGAGGTTTAATTCCCGTAGTCTCTCCTCGTAGCTCATACCTCTTAGCTCGGGTTCTAGTCTGGTGGCAAACCTTTGAACCTTTTCCAGTTTAGTCTTATGCTTGACTAGATGTGGACTCCATGCTGGAGCTGCATACTTGGGGATTGGTCTGACATATGTGGTATATAATGTTCTCAAAGATTCCTTTCAGTGTGTGTGTATTTTATAAGAAAGAGACACATAAACATGTGTGTGAATGAATATGTACACCAATTAATAGTGAATGGGCTGGCATGTGTGAGTATTAATGTATACTATGGGCCACACTCACTGAAATATGTTGTCTGTGTGTGTACATACGTGTAATTGGAGTGACTTATCCACGTGAATTTATCTGTGTGTGTATATATCCAATATGAGTGATCCTTGTCATAATTGTGACAGTTTCTGCAATTTGACTGTCGAGACTGTATGTATGTTTGTATATATGTGTGTGTGTGTGTGTGTGTGTGTGTGTGTGTGTGTATATATGTGTGTGTGTGTGTATATATATGTGTGTGTGCGCGCGCGCGCACGAATGTCGCGCTCTGAAATATGTACCTATGATTATTAGAGTATACCATTCGAGAATAAATGTCTAACTATTTATCGGTCCATTCTCTCTCTCTGTGCCGGCCTTCCTGCTAAAACTTGTCCACTCATTATGCTGTTGAATATCTATCTCCAATGGTCATTTACCATTAATTAATATATTATTAAGCAGATAAAGTCCTTTACAAATATCTTCATCTTTTAAAGCACATATCTTTCTTCTAACATGAATCACTATAACTCATATACTTTCATCAGTTCCAAACACTTTTCTTATTCCTTCCTTAACATCTTTCCTTATATAACCTATCTCCACAAATTAATATCTTAATGATTAACTGGCAACTCCATGCCTTTCCCTCCCCCCTACCCCTCAGGCACCCCCTCTGCAGCTCCCTCGGCCCCCACCCCCCTACCAACACCCTACCCCGCAACCGAGGCCCAAATATAACTACCCCCATACCACAATTACCAGAGACCACCCCCGCCCCCTCCCCCGACCCCCGCCTAACAGAGAAAATGACCGCCACAACGCTATACTTACCCAGCCGAACCGTTCGTTCGCGTATGTACTATTTATTGTTGAAAAAACTTAGAATAAAACAAACCGGATTTTCATTCCCTAGTAAAACACATATATATATGTATACAAAACGAGGCCTAGATTAGCACATATTAGGTATTGGATTGCTTGTTTACCATTCACAAACTCATTTGGACACACACACACCACACTAAATATTAAATAATACATACCTTTAAACACACACACACACACACACACACACACGTCAGTTTGCCTAAATTCTCCAATATTCATTCATGAAACTGCCTCACTGGACTGCAACCTCATCGAATAAGCTGTCATGTATTTCTAACTCTCAACACAAACTCACAACTTCACACGTCAATCATTGCAAATGTTGATAAATAGACACTAACTAACCTTACTACGAGATATAAATACAAGTGCAAAATTTGATTCAGAAGGCAACTCCAGCGTGGCCTAGTCGGATAGAACATGTTCTTAATCCGGATAGACCTGCGTTCGAGCCTGTCGAAACGGTTGCAAGTACAGGGCACAGATTTATCTGTGTGTCCCCTCCTGTAGGAGCATCAGTTTCGATAGATTCTCTGGATAGCTGAAGATTGATTGACTGACCCCTTGGAATGTGGGGAAGGGTTGAAATCCGGGGGCCCACGGACGGATACCTGGATCCACTGACCTCGGGCAGGTCTTTCAATTCACCTGGATTTCAGGTGGGGAGAAGGGAGGCAATTTGGGTCGACACAAATAGCTTCCTGGACCCAAAACCCCAAAGACACCCAGACACACGGAATCAAGACGCACACGGCTGCAGGAGACACAAGGACTCAAGACACACGCGGAATCAAGACACACACGGACTCAAGACACACGCGGACTCAAGACACACACGGAATCAAGACTCGCGGACTCAAGACACACGCGGAATCAAGACACACGCAGACTCAAGACACACGCGGAATCAAGACACACACGGACTCAAGACACACATGGACTCAAGACACAAACGGATTCAAGACACACGCGGACTCAAGACACACACGGAATCAAGACACACACGGCACTGACACGATCCCAAGGTGGAGATAAGGGAGGCAATTTGAGGGGACACAAATGGCATCCTGGACTCAATACCCCAGGGATAATGACATAGACACGGACACGGACACGGATACGGACACTCATAGACTCTAACGGACACGGACACACGGAATCAATACACGGACTCAAGACACACACGGACTCAAGACACACACAGAATCAAGACACACATGGACACTGACACGATCCCAAGGTGGAGATAAGGGAGGCAATTTGAGGGGACACAAATGGCATCCTGGACTCAAAACCCCAGGGATAATGGCACGAACACGGACACTAACTAACCTAACCTAAGACTCTGACGGACACGGGAACATACGGAATCAAGACACACGCGGAAACAAGACACACTCAGGAGACACACACGAAATCAAGACACACAAGGAATCAAGGCACAGACCGAATCAAGAAACAAAAGGAATCAAGAAACACAAGGAATCAAGACACACACGGAATCAAGAAACACAAGGAATCAAGAAACACAAGGAATCAAGAAACACAAGGAATCAAGACAAACACGAAACCAAGAAACACAAGGAATCAAGAAACACAAGGAATCAAGAAACACAAGGAATCAAGACAAACACGAAACCAAGAAACACAAGGAATCAAGAAACACAAGGAATCAAGACACGCACGGAATCAAGACACACACGGAATCAAGACACGCACGGAATCAAGACACGCACGGAATCAAGAAACACAAGGAATCAAGAAACACACGGAATCAAGAAACACAAGTAATCAAGAAACACAAGGAATCAAGACACAAACGGAATCAAGACACACACGGAATCAAGACACAAACGGAATCAAGACACACACGGAATCAAGAAACACAAGGAATCAAGAAACACACGGAATCAAGAAACACAAGAAATCAAGACACAAACGGAATCAAGACACACACGGAATCAAGAAACACAAGGAATCAAGGCACAGACGGAATCAAGACACACACGGAATCAAGACACGCACGGAATCAAGAAACACAAGGAATCAAGAAACACACGGAATCAAGAAACACAAGGAATCAAGAAACACAAGGAATCAAGAAACACAAGGAATCAAGACAAACACGGAATCAAGAAACACAAGGAATCAAGAAACACAAGGAATCAAGACACACACGGAATCAAGACACACACGGAATCAAGACACACAAGGAATCAAGAAACAAAAGGAATCAAGAAACACACGGAATCAAGACACACACGGAATTAAGAAACACAAGGAATCAAGACACAAACGGAATCAAGACACACACGGAATCAAGAAACACAAGGAATGGACAGACGGAATCAAGACACACACGGAATCAAGAAACACAAGGAATCAAGGCACAGACGGAATCAAGACACACACGGAATCAAGACATACACGGAATCAAGGCACACTCGGAATCAAGAAACACAAGGAATCAAGGCACAGACGGAATCAAGACACACAAGGAATCAAGGCACATAAGGAATCAAGAAACACAAGGAATCAAGGCACAGACGGAATCAAGACACACACGGAATCAAGACACACGGAATCAACAAACACACGGAATCAAGACACACACGGAATCAACAAACACAAGGAATCAAGACACAAACGGAATCAAGACACACACGGAATCAAGAAACACAAGGAATCAAGGCACAGACGGAATCAAGACACACACGGAATCAAGACACACACGGAATCAAGACACGCACGGAATCAAGAAACACAAGGAATCAAGACACACACGGAATCAAGAAACAAATGGAATCAAGACACACACGGAATCAAGAAACACAAGGAATCAAAACTCAACTCAAGACACATACACGGACAGAGATAAAAAATTTAAACATCTAAGGAATGTGGCGTTTTTTGTTTTGTTTTTATCAAAAAAACTGTTTTAAATTTGTCAACGTGAGAACTGCCAGAAGGTCAATCATCGGCTGTCCAGAGAATCTATCGAACCTGATGCTGCTACAGGAGAGGACAATATGTGCCCTGTAATTGCAACCGTTTCGACAGGCTCGAACGCAGGTCTATCCGGATTAAGAATATGTTCTATCCGACTTGGATAAAACATGTTCAAAGTAACATTTCTAACTTGTGTAAAGAAGAATGAACCTTTTTTTTCAACCTATGCGAGACAAATAATTGAATATGCAGCCCCAGCCTTTTTTCCAACAGAGCTGAGAGTTATGAGTTACATAACTTCTGGAAAACTACTTGAGCAATTGATTGATGGTTGAGAGGTGGGACCAAAGATCTGAATATCAAACCTAGCAAACACAACTAGGTGAATACAACTAGGTGAGAACAAACTTACAAAAACCCACAGTTGTAGATGCAAACTCCATTCATAATTTTAAAAGTTGATATGACAGGAAAATAGACCAGGAGTCATTGCTTTAAACAACCGGCGGCTATATTGTCAGCGTTCAAAAACTGATGCTCAGTCCTGCAAGTACAAATAGGTGAGTACACAGAAATATGAAACATGTGTGTGTTCCTTCTAGACTAACGATTCCTGGATCGAAACCCGGCCAGGCAGGACTGAAATTATTGGTAGCGTTTCCTATCACCTAATGTCTCTGTTCTCCTAGCAGTAAACAGGTATCCAGGAGTTGTGAGCTTCATGTAGGGTTGCATCCTAGTGAGGGTCAGTCAGGGTGTTCGATCTTGTGAGGTGGGTGTTGGTTAGATTAGGTTAGGTTAGGTTTGGTTAGGTTAGGTTAGGTTTAGGTTAAGTTTGGTTAGGTTAGGTTAGGTTAGGTTAAGTTTGGTTAGGTTAGGTTAGGTTAGGTTAAGTTTGGTTAGGTTAGGTTTGGTTAGGTTAGGTTAGGTTAGGTTAGGTTAGGTTAGGTTTAGGTTAGGTTAGGTTAGGTTTGTTAGGTTAGGTTTGGTTAGGTTTAGGTTAGGTTAGGTTAGGTTAGTTAGGTTAGGTTAGGTTAGGTTAGGTTAGGTTAGGTTAGTTAGGTTAGGTTAGGTTTAGGTTAGGTTAGGTTAGGTTAGGTTAGGTTAGTTAGGTTAGGTTACGTTAGTTAGGTTAGGTTAGGTTAAGTTTGGTTAGGTTAGGTTAGGTTAGGTTAGGTTACGTTAGTTATGTTAGGTTAGGTTAAGTTTGGTTAGGTTAGGTTAGGTTTAGGTTAGGTGAGGTTAAGTTTGGTTAGGTTAGGTTAGGTTAAGTTTGGTTAGGTTAGGTTTGGTTAGGTTAGGTTAGGTTAGGTTTAGGTTAGGTTAGGTTAGGTTAGGTTAGGTTAGGTTAGGTTAGGTTTAGGTTAGGTTAGGTTAGGTTTGTTAGGTTAGGTTTGGTTAGGTTTAGGTTAGGTTAGGTTAGTTAGGTTAGGTTTGGTTAGGTTTAGGTTAGGTTAGGTTAGGTTTGTTAGGTTAGGTTTAGGTTAGGTTAGGTTAGGTTAGGTTAGTTAGGTTAGGTTTGGTTAGGTTTAGGTTAGGTTAGGTTAGGTTAGTTAGGTTAGGTTAGGTTAGGTTAGGTTACATTAGTTAGGTTAGGTTAGGTTAGGTTTGGTTAGGTTTAGGTTAGGTTAGTTAGGTTAGGTTATGTTAGATTAGGTTAGGTTAGTTAGGTTAGGTTTGGTTAGGTTAGGTTACGTTACGTTAGTTAGGTTAGGTTAGATTAGTTAGGTTAGGTTAGTTAGGTTAGGTTAGGTTAGGTTAGGTTAGTTAGGTTAGGTTTGGTTTGGTTAGCTTAGTTAGGTAAGTTAGGTAGATTGGGTTTAGGTGTAGGTTAGGTTAGATTTAGATTAGGTTAAGTTATATTAGGTTTGGTTTTAGATTGTGGTAGGTTATAGGTTAGGGTAGGGTATAGGTTAGGCTAGGTTAAGTTAGGAAATAGGCCAAGAGTTATTGCTATAAACAACCGACGGCTTAAAGGCAGACTCTAAGATTAACGCTCGATCCTCCTGGCACAAATAGGTGAGTACACATATATGTAACATGAATGATGTGTTCCTTCTCGACTCTCAATAAGGGATTCCAGGGTTCGAATCGCGGTCGGGTAGGGCTGTAATTGTTGGTAGCGTTTCCTATCACCCAATGTACCTGTTCACCTAGCAGTAAATAGGTATCCAGGAGTTAGTGAGCTACTAGCATCCTGTTGAGTGAGGGTTAGTTTAACCTTGTGGGGTGGGTGTTGGAGACCACTTTATAATCCTAACATGTATATATAGACTGCCTGACTGCCTGTCCCCCGACTCAAAGAAGTTATATGTATTGACTCAATGAAGCCTAAGAGAACATAATCCAAGGCCTAAGAGTAGTCATTCGTGCTTAGAAGAGGATTGTTTAGGTTTTATAAATAGCGGCGGGTGGCATTTATAAGTGATTTGTGCGAGATCAATGGCATCCAAACATTTCCATGTTGGTGCTATAGTCCACTTTTGGTTGGTTTGTTTGACTATAAGAACTATCATTAATGGAGAATTGGCTGGTATGTGTGAGTATCCTCCGCCGCAGTTACCATTATCATCACTCACTCACTCACAAGTTATTGGTTACCACTTGTATGCAATAACAACGGCCATACTACCACTTAAAGGACACTGCTTCTCGTCCCATTAGCCAAGTTAAGCAACTTTCAATTTGGTTAGTAATTGGATGGGTAACCTGCCTGGTAACACCAACTGCTAGTACTGCTGATGGCATTCATATTTGGACAGTCCCTGTGGATCAGTGGTAAGGCACTCACCTCGCGCTTCTCAAGCGATTTCGCCTGGGTTCATATCCTGGCTGGCAGGGGAAGAGCGGATTGACTAGGCACCAATCCTTAACTTAACGATTCTCTTCACGAAGCAGTGAATGGGTACCTGGTTGTTAAACGGTTTGTCGGGTTGTGTTCCAGGGAAAATTAACAATGAGTTTGTGTGTACTCACCTAATTGTACTCACCTTATTGTGCTTGCGGGGGTTGAGCTCTGGCTCTTTGGTCTGCCTCTCAACCGTCAATCAACAGGAGTACTGGTTCCTGAGCCTATTGGGCTCTATCATATCTACACTTGAAACTGTGTATGGAGTCAGCCTCCACCACATCACTTCCTAATGCATTCCATTTGTCAACTACTCTGACACTAAAAAAGTTCTTTCTAATATCTCTGTGGCTCATTTGGGCACTCAGTTTCCACCTGTGTCCCCTAGTACGTGTGCCCCTTGTTTTAAATAGCCTACCTTTATCTACCCTATCGATTCCCTTGAGAATCTTGAATGTGGTGATCATGTCCCCCTTAACTCTTCTGTCTTCCAACGAAGTGAGGTTTAATTCCCGTAGTCTCTCCTCGTAGCTCATACCTCTTAGCTCGGGTTCTAGTCTGGTGGCAAACCTTTGAACCTTTTCCAGTTTAGTCTTATGCTTGACTAGATGTGGACTCCATGCTGGAGCTGCATACTTGGGGATTGGTCTGACATATGTGGTATATAATGTTCTCAAAGATTCCTTTCAGTGTGTGTGTATTTTATAAGAAAGAGACACATAAACATGTGTGTGAATGAATATGTACACCAATTAATAGTGAATGGGCTGGCATGTGTGAGTATTAATGTATACTATGGGCCACACTCACTGAAATATGTTGTCTGTGTGTGTACATACGTGTAATTGGAGTGACTTATCCACGTGAATTTATCTGTGTGTGTATATATCCAATATGAGTGATCCTTGTCATAATTGTGACAGTTTCTGCAATTTGACTGTCGAGACTGTATGTATGTTTGTATATATGTGTGTGTGTGTGTGTGTGTGTGTGTGTGTGTGTGTGTATATATGTGTGTGTGTGTGTATATATATGTGTGTGTGCGCGCGCGCGCACGAATGTCGCGCTCTGAAATATGTACCTATGATTATTAGAGTATACCATTCGAGAATAAATGTCTAACTATTTATCGGTCCATTCTCTCTCTCTGTGCCGGCCTTCCTGCTAAAACTTGTCCACTCATTATGCTGTTGAATATCTATCTCCAATGGTCATTTACCATTAATTAATATATTATTAAGCAGATAAAGTCCTTTACAAATATCTTCATCTTTTAAAGCACATATCTTTCTTCTAACATGAATCACTATAACTCATATACTTTCATCAGTTCCAAACACTTTTCTTATTCCTTCCTTAACATCTTTCCTTATATAACCTATCTCCACAAATTAATATCTTAATGATTAACTGGCAACTCCATGCCTTTCCCTCCCCCCTACCCCTCAGGCACCCCCTCTGCAGCTCCCTCGGCCCCCACCCCCCTACCAACACCCTACCCCGCAACCGAGGCCCAAATATAACTACCCCCATACCACAATTACCAGAGACCACCCCCGCCCCCTCCCCCGACCCCCGCCTAACAGAGAAAATGACCGCCACAACGCTATACTTACCCAGCCGAACCGTTCGTTCGCGTATGTACTATTTATTGTTGAAAAAACTTAGAATAAAACAAACCGGATTTTCATTCCCTAGTAAAACACATATATATATGTATACAAAACGAGGCCTAGATTAGCACATATTAGGTATTGGATTGCTTGTTTACCATTCACAAACTCATTTGGACACACACACACCACACTAAATATTAAATAATACATACCTTTAAACACACACACACACACACACACACACGTCAGTTTGCCTAAATTCTCCAATATTCATTCATGAAACTGCCTCACTGGACTGCAACCTCATCGAATAAGCTGTCATGTATTTCTAACTCTCAACACAAACTCACAACTTCACACGTCAATCATTGCAAATGTTGATAAATAGACACTAACTAACCTTACTACGAGATATAAATACAAGTGCAAAATTTGATTCAGAAGGCAACTCCAGCGTGGCCTAGTCGGATAGAACATGTTCTTAATCCGGATAGACCTGCGTTCGAGCCTGTCGAAACGGTTGCAAGTACAGGGCACAGATTTATCTGTGTGTCCCCTCCTGTAGGAGCATCAGTTTCGATAGATTCTCTGGATAGCTGAAGATTGATTGACTGACCCCTTGGAATGTGGGGAAGGGTTGAAATCCGGGGGCCCACGGACGGATACCTGGATCCACTGACCTCGGGCAGGTCTTTCAATTCACCTGGATTTCAGGTGGGGAGAAGGGAGGCAATTTGGGTCGACACAAATAGCTTCCTGGACCCAAAACCCCAAAGACACCCAGACACACGGAATCAAGACGCACACGGCTGCAGGAGACACAAGGACTCAAGACACACGCGGAATCAAGACACACACGGACTCAAGACACACGCGGACTCAAGACACACACGGAATCAAGACTCGCGGACTCAAGACACACGCGGAATCAAGACACACGCAGACTCAAGACACACGCGGAATCAAGACACACACGGACTCAAGACACACATGGACTCAAGACACAAACGGATTCAAGACACACGCGGACTCAAGACACACACGGAATCAAGACACACACGGGCACTGACACGATCCCAAGGTGGAGATAAGGGAGGCAATTTGAGGGGACACAAATGGCATCCTGGACTCAATACCCCAGGGATAATGACATAGACACGGACACGGACACGGATACGGACACTCATAGACTCTAACGGACACGGACACACGGAATCAATACACGGACTCAAGACACACACGGACTCAAGACACACACAGAATCAAGACACACATGGACACTGACACGATCCCAAGGTGGAGATAAGGGAGGCAATTTGAGGGGACACAAATGGCATCCTGGACTCAAAACCCCAGGGATAATGGCACGAACACGGACACTAACTAACCTAACCTAAGACTCTGACGGACACGGGAACATACGGAATCAAGACACACGCGGAAACAAGACACACTCAGGAGACACACACGAAATCAAGACACACAAGGAATCAAGGCACAGACCGAATCAAGAAACAAAAGGAATCAAGAAACACAAGGAATCAAGACACACACGGAATCAAGAAACACAAGGAATCAAGAAACACAAGGAATCAAGAAACACAAGGAATCAAGACAAACACGAAACCAAGAAACACAAGGAATCAAGAAACACAAGGAATCAAGAAACACAAGGAATCAAGACAAACACGAAACCAAGAAACACAAGGAATCAAGAAACACAAGGAATCAAGACACGCACGGAATCAAGACACACACGGAATCAAGACACGCACGGAATCAAGACACGCACGGAATCAAGAAACACAAGGAATCAAGAAACACACGGAATCAAGAAACACAAGTAATCAAGAAACACAAGGAATCAAGACACAAACGGAATCAAGACACACACGGAATCAAGACACAAACGGAATCAAGACACACACGGAATCAAGAAACACAAGGAATCAAGAAACACACGGAATCAAGAAACACAAGAAATCAAGACACAAACGGAATCAAGACACACACGGAATCAAGAAACACAAGGAATCAAGGCACAGACGGAATCAAGACACACACGGAATCAAGACACGCACGGAATCAAGAAACACAAGGAATCAAGAAACACACGGAATCAAGAAACACAAGGAATCAAGAAACACAAGGAATCAAGAAACACAAGGAATCAAGACAAACACGGAATCAAGAAACACAAGGAATCAAGAAACACAAGGAATCAAGACACACACGGAATCAAGACACACACGGAATCAAGACACACAAGGAATCAAGAAACAAAAGGAATCAAGAAACACACGGAATCAAGACACACACGGAATTAAGAAACACAAGGAATCAAGACACAAACGGAATCAAGACACACACGGAATCAAGAAACACAAGGAATGGACAGACGGAATCAAGACACACACGGAATCAAGAAACACAAGGAATCAAGGCACAGACGGAATCAAGACACACACGGAATCAAGACATACACGGAATCAAGGCACACTCGGAATCAAGAAACACAAGGAATCAAGGCACAGACGGAATCAAGACACACAAGGAATCAAGGCACATAAGGAATCAAGAAACACAAGGAATCAAGGCACAGACGGAATCAAGACACACACGGAATCAAGACACACGGAATCAACAAACACACGGAATCAAGACACACACGGAATCAACAAACACAAGGAATCAAGACACAAACGGAATCAAGACACACACGGAATCAAGAAACACAAGGAATCAAGGCACAGACGGAATCAAGACACACACGGAATCAAGACACACACGGAATCAAGACACGCACGGAATCAAGAAACACAAGGAATCAAGACACACACGGAATCAAGAAACAAATGGAATCAAGACACACACGGAATCAAGAAACACAAGGAATCAAAACTCAACTCAAGACACATACACGGACAGAGATAAAAAATTTAAACATCTAAGGAATGTGGCGTTTTTTTGTTTTGTTTTTATCAAAAAAACTGTTTTAAATTTGTCAACGTGAGAACTGCCAGAAGGTCAATCATCGGCTGTCCAGAGAATCTATCGAACCTGATGCTGCTACAGGAGAGGACAATATGTGCCCTGTAATTGCAACCGTTTCGACAGGCTCGAACGCAGGTCTATCCGGATTAAGAATATGTTCTATCCGACTTGGATAAAACATGTTCAAAGTAACATTTCTAACTTGTGTAAAGAAGAATGAACCTTTTTTTTCAACCTATGCGAGACAAATAATTGAATATGCAGCCCCAGCCTTTTTTCCAACAGAGCTGAGAGTTATGAGTTACATAACTTCTGGAAAACTACTTGAGCAATTGATTGATGGTTGAGAGGTGGGACCAAAGATCTGAATATCAAACCTAGCAAACACAACTAGGTGAATACAACTAGGTGAGAACAAACTTACAAAAACCCACAGTTGTAGATGCAAACTCCATTCATAATTTTAAAAGTTGATATGACAGGAAAATAGACCAGGAGTCATTGCTTTAAACAACCGGCGGCTATATTGTCAGCGTTCAAAAACTGATGCTCAGTCCTGCAAGTACAAATAGGTGAGTACACAGAAATATGAAACATGTGTGTGTTCCTTCTAGACTAACGATTCCTGGATCGAAACCCGGCCAGGCAGGACTGAAATTATTGGTAGCGTTTCCTATCACCTAATGTCTCTGTTCTCCTAGCAGTAAACAGGTATCCAGGAGTTGTGAGCTTCATGTAGGGTTGCATCCTAGTGAGGGTCAGTCAGGGTGTTCGATCTTGTGAGGTGGGTGTTGGTTAGATTAGGTTAGGTTAGGTTTGGTTAGGTTAGGTTAGGTTTAGGTTAAGTTTGGTTAGGTTAGGTTAGGTTAGGTTAAGTTTGGTTAGGTTAGGTTAGGTTAGGTTAAGTTTGGTTAGGTTAGGTTTGGTTAGGTTAGGTTAGGTTAGGTTAGGTTAGGTTAGGTTTAGGTTAGGTTAGGTTAGGTTAGGTTTGTTAGGTTAGGTTTGGTTAGGTTTAGGTTAGGTTAGGTTAGGTTAGTTAGGTTAGGTTAGGTTAGGTTAGGTTAGGTTAGGTTAGTTAGGTTAGGTTAGGTTTAGGTTAGGTTAGGTTAGGTTAGGTTAGGTTAGTTAGGTTAGGTTACGTTAGTTAGGTTAGGTTAGGTTAAGTTTGGTTAGGTTAGGTTAGGTTAGGTTAGGTTACGTTAGTTATGTTAGGTTAGGTTAAGTTTGGTTAGGTTAGGTTAGGTTTAGGTTAGGTGAGGTTAAGTTTGGTTAGGTTAGGTTAGGTTAAGTTTGGTTAGGTTAGGTTTGGTTAGGTTAGGTTAGGTTAGGTTAGGTTAGGTTAGGTTAGGTTAGGTTAGGTTAGGTTAGGTTTAGGTTAGGTTAGGTTAGGTTTGTTAGGTTAGGTTTGGTTAGGTTTAGGTTAGGTTAGGTTAGTTAGGTTAGGTTTGGTTAGGTTTAGGTTAGGTTAGGTTAGGTTTGTTAGGTTAGGTTTAGGTTAGGTTAGGTTAGGTTAGGTTAGTTAGGTTAGGTTTGGTTAGGTTTAGGTTAGGTTAGGTTAGGTTAGTTAGGTTAGGTTAGGTTAGGTTAGGTTACATTAGTTAGGTTAGGTTAGGTTAGGTTTGGTTAGGTTTAGGTTAGGTTAGTTAGGTTAGGTTATGTTAGATTAGGTTAGGTTAGTTAGGTTAGGTTTGGTTAGGTTAGGTTACGTTACGTTAGTTAGGTTAGGTAGATTAGTTAGGTTAGGTTAGTTAGGTTAGGTTAGGTTAGGTTAGGTTAGTTAGGTTAGGTTTGGTTTGGTTAGCTTAGTTAGGTAAGTTAGGTAGATTGGGTTTAGGTGTAGGTTAGGTTAGATTTAGATTAGGTTAAGTTATATTAGGTTTGGTTTTAGATTGTGGTAGGTTATAGGTTTAGGGTAGGGTATAGGTTAGGCTAGGTTAAGTTAGGAAATAGGCCAAGAGTTATTGCTAAAACAACCGACGGCTTAAAGGCAGACTCTAAGATTAACGCTCGATCCTCCTGGCACAAATAGGTGAGTACACATATATGTAACATGAATGATGTGTTCCTTCTCGACTCTCAATAAGGGATTCCAGGGTTCGAATCGCGGTCGGGTAGGGCTGTAATTGTTGGTAGCGTTTCCTATCACCCAATGTACCTGTTCACCTAGCAGTAAATAGGTATCCAGGAGTTAGTGAGCTACTAGCATCCTGTTGAGTGAGGGTTAGTTTAACCTTGTGGGGTGGGTGTTGGAGACCACTTTATAATCCTAACATGTATATATAGACTGCCTGACTGCCTGTCCCCCGACTCAAAGAAGTTATATGTATTGACTCAATGAAGCCTAAGAGAACATAATCCAAGGCCTAAGAGTAGTCATTCGTGCTTAGAAGAGGATTGTTTAGGTTTTATAAATAGCGGCGGGTGGCATTTATAAGTGATTTGTGCGAGATCAATGGCATCCAAACATTTCCATGTTGGTGCTATAGTCCACTTTTGGTTGGTTTGTTTGACTATAAGAACTATCATTAATGGAGAATTGGCTGGTATGTGTGAGTATCCTCCGCCGCAGTTACCATTATCATCACTCACTCACTCACAAGTTATTGGTTACCACTTGTATGCAATAACAACGGCCATACTACCACTTAAAGGACACTGCTTCTCGTCCCATTAGCCAAGTTAAGCAACTTTCAATTTGGTTAGTAATTGGATGGGTAACCTGCCTGGTAACACCAACTGCTAGTACTGCTGATGGCATTCATATTTGGACAGTCCCTGTGGATCAGTGGTAAGGCACTCACCTCGCGCTTCTCAAGCGATTTCGCCTGGGTTCATATCCTGGCTGGCAGGGGAAGAGCGGATTGACTAGGCACCAATCCTTAACTTAACGATTCTCTTCACGAAGCAGTGAATGGGTACCTGGTTGTTAAACGGTTTGTCGGGTTGTGTTCCAGGGAAAATTAACAATGAGTTTGTGTGTACTCACCTAATTGTACTCACCTTATTGTGCTTGCGGGGGTTGAGCTCTGGCTCTTTGGTCTGCCTCTCAACCGTCAATCAACAGGAGTACTGGTTCCTGAGCCTATTGGGCTCTATCATATCTACACTTGAAACTGTGTATGGAGTCAGCCTCCACCACATCACTTCCTAATGCATTCCATTTGTCAACTACTCTGACACTAAAAAAGTTCTTTCTAATATCTCTGTGGCTCATTTGGGCACTCAGTTTCCACCTGTGTCCCCTAGTACGTGTGCCCCTTGTTTTAAATAGCCTACCTTTATCTACCCTATCGATTCCCTTGAGAATCTTGAATGTGGTGATCATGTCCCCCTTAACTCTTCTGTCTTCCAACGAAGTGAGGTTTAATTCCCGTAGTCTCTCCTCGTAGCTCATACCTCTTAGCTCGGGTTCTAGTCTGGTGGCAAACCTTTGAACCTTTTCCAGTTTAGTCTTATGCTTGACTAGATGTGGACTCCATGCTGGAGCTGCATACTTGGGGATTGGTCTGACATATGTGGTATATAATGTTCTCAAAGATTCCTTTCAGTGTGTGTGTATTTTATAAGAAAGAGACACATAAACATGTGTGTGAATGAATATGTACACCAATTAATAGTGAATGGGCTGGCATGTGTGAGTATTAATGTATACTATGGGCCACACTCACTGAAATATGTTGTCTGTGTGTGTACATACGTGTAATTGGAGTGACTTATCCACGTGAATTTATCTGTGTGTGTATATATCCAATATGAGTGATCCTTGTCATAATTGTGACAGTTTCTGCAATTTGACTGTCGAGACTGTATGTATGTTTGTATATATGTGTGTGTGTGTGTGTGTGTGTGTGTGTGTGTGTGTGTGTGTATATATGTGTGTGTGTGTGTATATATATGTGTGTGTGCGCGCGCGCGCACGAATGTCGCGCTCTGAAATATGTACCTATGATTATTAGAGTATACCATTCGAGAAAAAATGTCTAACTATTTATCGGTCCATTCTCTCTCTCTGTGCCGGCCTTCCTGCTAAAACTTGTCCACTCATTATGCTGTTGAATATCTATCTCCAATGGTCATTTACCATTAATTAATATATTATTAAGCAGATAAAGTCCTTTACAAATATCTTCATCTTTTAAAGCACATATCTTTCTTCTAACATGAATCACTATAACTCATATACTTTCATCAGTTCCAAACACTTTTCTTATTCCTTCCTTAACATCTTTCCTTATATAACCTATCTCCACAAATTAATATCTTAATGATTAACTGGCAACTCCATGCCTTTCCCTCCCCCTACCCCTCAGGCACCCCCTCTGCAGCTCCCTCGGCCCCCACCCCCCTACCAACACCCTACCCCCAACCGAGGCCCAAATATAACTACCCCCATACCACAATTACCAGAGACCACCCCCGCCCCCTCCCCCGACCCCCGCCTAACAGAGAAAATGACCGCCACAACGCTATACTTACCCAGCCGAACCGTTCGTTCGCGTATGTACTATTTATTGTTGAAAAAACTTAGAATAAAACAAACCGGATTTTCATTCCCTAGTAAAACACATATATATATGTATACAAAACGAGGCCTAGATTAGCACATATTAGGTATTGGATTGCTTGTTTACCATTCACAAACTCATTTGGACACACACACACCACACTAAATATTAAATAATACATACCTTTAAACACACACACACACACACACACACACACGTCAGTTTGCCTAAATTCTCCAATATTCATTCATGAAACTGCCTCACTGGACTGCAACCTCATCGAATAAGCTGTCATGTATTTCTAACTCTCAACACAAACTCACAACTTCACACGTCAATCATTGCAAATGTTGATAAATAGACACTAACTAACCTTACTACGAGATATAAATACAAGTGCAAAATTTGATTCAGAAGGCAACTCCAGCGTGGCCTAGTCGGATAGAACATGTTCTTAATCCGGATAGACCTGCGTTCGAGCCTGTCGAAACGGTTGCAAGTACAGGGCACAGATTTATCTGTGTGTCCCCTCCTGTAGGAGCATCAGTTTCGATAGATTCTCTGGATAGCTGAAGATTGATTGACTGACCCCTTGGAATGTGGGGAAGGGTTGAAATCCGGGGGCCCACGGACGGATACCTGGATCCACTGACCTCGGGCAGGTCTTTCAATTCACCTGGATTTCAGGTGGGGAGAAGGGAGGCAATTTGGGTCGACACAAATAGCTTCCTGGACCCAAAACCCCAAAGACACCCAGACACACGGAATCAAGACGCACACGGCTGCAGGAGACACAAGGACTCAAGACACACGCGGAATCAAGACACACACGGACTCAAGACACACGCGGACTCAAGACACACACGGAATCAAGACTCGCGGACTCAAGACACACGCGGAATCAAGACACACGCAGACTCAAGACACACGCGGAATCAAGACACACACGGACTCAAGACACACATGGACTCAAGACACAAACGGATTCAAGACACACGCGGACTCAAGACACACACGGAATCAAGACACACACGGACACTGACACGATCCCAAGGTGGAGATAAGGGAGGCAATTTGAGGGGACACAAATGGCATCCTGGACTCAATACCCCAGGGATAATGACATAGACACGGACACGGACACGGATACGGACACTCATAGACTCTAACGGACACGGACACACGGAATCAATACACGGACTCAAGACACACACGGACTCAAGACACACACAGAATCAAGACACACATGGACACTGACACGATCCCAAGGTGGAGATAAGGGAGGCAATTTGAGGGGACACAAATGGCATCCTGGACTCAAAACCCCAGGGATAATGGCACGAACACGGACACTAACTAACCTAACCTAAGACTCTGACGGACACGGGAACATACGGAATCAAGACACACGCGGAAACAAGACACACTCAGGAGACACACACGAAATCAAGACACATAAGGAATCAAGGCACAGACCGAATCAAGAAACAAAGGAATCAAGAAACACAAGGAATCAAGACACACACGGAATCAAGAAACACAAGGAATCAAGAAACACAAGGAATCAAGAAACACAAGGAATCAAGACAAACACGAAACCAAGAAACACAAGGAATCAAGAAACACAAGGAATCAAGAAACACAAGGAATCAAGACAAACACGAAACCAAGAAACACAAGGAATCAAGAAACACAAGGAATCAAGACACGCACGGAATCAAGACACACACGGAATCAAGACACGCACGGAATCAAGACACGCACGGAATCAAGAAACACAAGGAATCAAGAAACACACGGAATCAAGAAACACAAGGAATCAAGAAACACAAGGAATCAAGACACAAACGGAATCAAGACACACACGGAATCAAGACACAAACGGAATCAAGACACACACGGAATCAAGAAACACAAGGAATCAAGAAACACACGGAATCAAGAAACACAAGAATCAAGACACAAACGGAATCAAGACACACACGGAATCAAGAAACACAAGGAATCAAGGCACAGACGGAATCAAGACACACACGGAATCAAGACACGCACGGAATCAAGAAACACAAGGAATCAAGAAACACACGGAATCAAGAAACACAAGGAATCAAGAAACACAAGGAATCAAGAAACACAAGGAATCAAGACAAACACGGAATCAAGAAACACAAGGAATCAAGAAACACAAGGAATCAAGACACACACGGAATCACACACACGGAATCAAGACACACAAGGAATCAAGAAACAAAAGGAATCAAGAAACACACGGAATCAAGACACACACGGAATTAAGAAACACAAGGAATCAAGACACAAACGGAATCAAGACACACACGGAATCAAGAAACACAAGGAATGGACAGACGGAATCAAGACACACACGGAATCAAGAAACACAAGGAATCAAGGCACAGACGGAATCAAGACACACACGGAATCAAGACATACACGGAATCAAGGCACACTCGGAATCAAGAAACACAAGGAATCAAGGCACAGACGGAATCAAGACACACAAGGAATCAAGGCACATAAGGAATCAAGAAACACAAGGAATCAAGGCACAGACGGAATCAAGACACACACGGAATCAAGACACACGGAATCAACAAACACACGGAATCAAGACACACACGGAATCAACAAACACAAGGAATCAAGACACAAACGGAATCAAGACACACACGGAATCAAGAAACACAAGGAATCAAGGCACAGACGGAATCAAGACACACACGGAATCAAGACACACACGGAATCAAGACACGCACGGAATCAAGAAACACAAGGAATCAAGACACACACGGAATCAAGAAACAAATGGAATCAAGACACACACGGAATCAAGAAACACAAGGAATCAAAACTCAACTCAAGACACATACACGGACAGAGATAAAAAATTTAAACATCTAAGGAATGTGGCGTTTTTTTGTTTTGTTTTTATCAAAAAAACTGTTTTAAATTTGTCAACGTGAGAACTGCCAGAAGGTCAATCATCGGCTGTCCAGAGAATCTATCGAACCTGATGCTGCTACAGGAGAGGACAATATGTGCCCTGTAATTGCAACCGTTTCGACAGGCTCGAACGCAGGTCTATCCGGATTAAGAATATGTTCTATCCGACTTGGATAAAACATGTTCAAAGTAACATTTCTAACTTGTGTAAAGAAGAATGAACCTTTTTTTTCAACCTATGCGAGACAAATAATTGAATATGCAGCCCCAGCCTTTTTTCCAACAGAGCTGAGAGTTATGAGTTACATAACTTCTGGAAAACTACTTGAGCAATTGATTGATGGTTGAGAGGTGGGACCAAAGATCTGAATATCAAACCTAGCAAACACAACTAGGTGAATACAACTAGGTGAGAACAAACTTACAAAAACCCACAGTTGTAGATGCAAACTCCATTCATAATTTTAAAAGTTGATATGACAGGAAAATAGACCAGGAGTCATTGCTTTAAACAACCGGCGGCTATATTGTCAGCGTTCAAAAACTGATGCTCAGTCCTGCAAGTACAAATAGGTGAGTACACAGAAATATGAAACATGTGTGTGTTCCTTCTAGACTAACGATTCCTGGATCGAAACCCGGCCAGGCAGGACTGAAATTATTGGTAGCGTTTCCTATCACCTAATGTCTCTGTTCTCCTAGCAGTAAACAGGTATCCAGGAGTTGTGAGCTTCATGTAGGGTTGCATCCTAGTGAGGGTCAGTCAGGGTGTTCGATCTTGTGAGGTGGGTGTTGGTTAGATTAGGTTAGGTTAGGTTTGGTTAGGTTAGGTTAGGTTTAGGTTAAGTTTGGTTAGGTTAGGTTAGGTTAGGTTAAGTTTGGTTAGGTTAGGTTAGGTTAGGTTAAGTTTGGTTAGGTTAGGTTTGGTTAGGTTAGGTTAGGTTAGGTTAGGTTAGGTTAGGTTTAGGTTAGGTTAGGTTAGGTTAGGTTTGTTAGGTTAGGTTTGGTTAGGTTTAGGTTAGGTTAGGTTAGGTTAGTTAGGTTAGGTTAGGTTAGGTTAGGTTAGGTTAGGTTAGTTAGTTAGGTTAGGTTAGTTAGGTTAGGTTAGGTTAGGTTAGGTTAGTTAGGTTAGGTTAGTTAGTTAGGTTAGGTTAGGTTAGTTTGGTTAGGTTAGGTTAGGTTAGGTTAGGTTACGTTAGTTATGTTAGGTTAGGTTAAGTTTGGTTAGGTTAGGTTAGGTTTAGGTTAGGTGAGGTTAAGTTTGGTTAGGTTAGGTTAGGTTAAGTTTGGTTAGGTTAGGTTTGGTTAGGTTAGGTTAGGTTAGGTTTAGGTTAGGTTAGGTTAGGTTAGGTTAGGTTAGGTTAGGTTAGGTTAGGTTAGGTTAGGTTAGGTTTGTTAGGTTAGGTTTGGTTAGGTTTAGGTTAGGTTAGGTTTGTTAGGTTAGGTTTGGTTAGGTTTGGTAGGTTAGGTTTGTTTGTTTGGTTAGGTTTAGGTTAGGTTCGGTTAGGTTGGTTAGTTAGGTTCGGTTTGGTTAGGTTTAGGTTAGGTTCGGTTCGGTTAGTTCGGTTAGGTTCGGTTGGTTTCGGTTCCCTTCGTTCGGTTAGGTTCGGTTAGGTTTTGGTTCGGTTTAGGTTCGGTTCGGTTCGGTTTGTTGTTCGTTAGGTTCGGTTCTTGGTTCGGTTTGGTTAGGTTAGGTTACGTTACGTTCGTTAGGTTTAGGTTCGATTCGTTCGGTTAGGTTTTTAGTTAGGTTCGGTTAGGTTCGGTTAGGTTAGTTCGGTTAGTTTGGTTTGGTTCTTTCGTTAGGTAAGTTAGGTAGTTGGGTTTAGGTGTAGGTTGGTTCGATTTATTAGGTTCGTTATTTAGGTTTGGTTTTAGATTGTGGTAGGTTATAGGTTAGGGTAGGGTATCGGTTAGGCTAGGTTAAGTTAGGAATAGGCCAAGAGTTATTGCTATAAACAACCGACGGCTTAAAGGCAGACTCTAAGATTAACGCTCGATCCTCCTGGCACAAATAGGTGAGTACACATATATGTAACATGAATGATGTGTTCCTTCTCGACTCTCAATAAGGGATTCCAGGGTTCGAATCGCGGTCGGGTAGGGCTGTAATTGTTGGTAGCGTTTCCTATCACCCAATGTACCTGTTCACCTAGCAGTAAATAGGTATCCAGGTTAGTGAGCTACTAGCATCCTGTTGAGTGAGGGTTAGTTTAACCTTGTGGGGTGGGTGTTGGAGACCACTTTATAATCCTAACATGTATATATAGACTGCCTGACTGCCTGTCCCCCGACTCAAAGAAGTTATATGTATTGACTCAATGAAGCCTAAGAGAACATAATCCAAGGCCTAAGAGTAGTCATTCGTGCTTAGAAGAGGATTGTTTAGGTTTTATAAATAGCGGCGGGTGGCATTTATAAGTGATTTGTGCGAGATCAATGGCATCCAAACATTTCCATGTTGGTGCTATAGTCCACTTTTGGTTGGTTTGTTTGACTATAAGAACTATCATTAATGGAGAATTGGCTGGTATGTGTGAGTATCCTCCGCCGCAGTTACCATTATCATCACTCACTCACTCACAAGTTATTGGTTACCACTTGTATGCAATAACAACGGCCATACTACCACTTAAAGGACACTGCTTCTCGTCCCATTAGCCAAGTTAAGCAACTTTCAATTTGGTTAGTAATTGGATGGGTAACCTGCCTGGTAACACCAACTGCTAGTACTGCTGATGGCATTCATATTTGGACAGTCCCTGTGGATCAGTGGTAAGGCACTCACCTCGCGCTTCTCAAGCGATTTCGCCTGGGTTCATATCCTGGCTGGCAGGGGAAGAGCGGATTGACTAGGCACCAATCCTTAACTTAACGATTCTCTTCACGAAGCAGTGAATGGGTACCTGGTTGTTAAACGGTTTGTCGGGTTGTGTTCCAGGGAAAATTAACAATGAGTTTGTGTGTACTCACCTAATTGTACTCACCTTATTGTGCTTGCGGGGGTTGAGCTCTGGCTCTTTGGTCTGCCTCTCAACCGTCAATCAACAGGAGTACTGGTTCCTGAGCCTATTGGGCTCTATCATATCTACACTTGAAACTGTGTATGGAGTCAGCCTCCACCACATCACTTCCTAATGCATTCCATTTGTCAACTACTCTGACACTAAAAAAGTTCTTTCTAATATCTCTGTGGCTCATTTGGGCACTCAGTTTCCACCTGTGTCCCCTAGTACGTGTGCCCCTTGTTTTAAATAGCCTACCTTTATCTACCCTATCGATTCCCTTGAGAATCTTGAATGTGGTGATCATGTCCCCCTTAACTCTTCTGTCTTCCAACGAAGTGAGGTTTAATTCCCGTAGTCTCTCCTCGTAGCTCATACCTCTTAGCTCGGGTTCTAGTCTGGTGGCAAACCTTTGAACCTTTTCCAGTTTAGTCTTATGCTTGACTAGATGTGGACTCCATGCTGGAGCTGCATACTTGGGGATTGGTCTGACATATGTGGTATATAATGTTCTCAAAGATTCCTTTCAGTGTGTGTGTATTTTATAAGAAAGAGACACATAAACATGTGTGTGAATGAATATGTACACCAATTAATAGTGAATGGGCTGGCATGTGTGAGTATTAATGTATACTATGGGCCACACTCACTGAAATATGTTGTCTGTGTGTGTACATACGTGTAATTGGAGTGACTTATCCACGTGAATTTATCTGTGTGTGTATATATCCAATATGAGTGATCCTTGTCATAATTGTGACAGTTTCTGCAATTTGACTGTCGAGACTGTATGTATGTTTGTATATATGTGTGTGTGTGTGTGTGTGTGTGTGTGTGTGTGTGTGTTGTATATATGTGTGTGTGTGTGTGTATATATATGTGTGTGCGCGCGCGCGCACGAATGTCGCGCTCTGAAATATGTACCTATGATTATTAGAGTATACCATTCGAGAAAAATGTCTAACTATTTATCGGTCCATTCTCTCTCTCTGTGCCGGCCTTCCTGCTAAAACTTGTCCACTCATTATGCTGTTGAATATCTATCTCCAATGGTCATTTACCATTAATTAATATATTATTAAGCAGATAAAGTCCTTTACAAATATCTTCATCTTTTAAAGCACATATCTTTCTTCTAACATGAATCACTATAACTCATATACTTTCATCAGTTCCAAACACTTTTCTTATTCCTTCCTTAACATCTTTCCTTATATAACCTATCTCCACAAATTAATATCTTAATGATTAACTGGCAACTCCATGCCTTTCCCTCCCCCCTACCCCAGGCACCCCCTCTGCAGCTCCCTCGGCCCCCACCCCCCTACCAACACCCTACCCCGCAACCCTAGGCCCAAATATAACTACCCCCATACCACAATTACCAGAGACCCAATCCTGGCCCCCGCCCCCTCCCCCGACCCCGCCTAACAGAGAAAATGACCGCCACAACGCTATACTTACCCAGCCGAACCGTTCGTTCGCGTATGTACTATTTATTGTTGAAAAAACTTAGAATAAAACAAACCGGATTTTCATTCCCTAGTAAAACACATATATATATGTATACAAAACGAGGCCTAGATTAGCACATATTAGGTATTGGATTGCTTGTTTACCATTCACAAACTCATTTGGACACACACACACCACACTAAATATTAAATAATACATACCTTTAAACACACACACACACACACACACACACACTCAGTTTGCCTAAATTCTCCAATATTCATTCATGAAACTGCCTCACTGGACTGCAACCTCATCGAATAAGCTGTCATGTATTTCTAACTCTCAACACAAACTCACAACTTCACACGTCAATCATTGCAAATGTTGATAAATAGACACTAACTAACCTTACTACGAGATATAAATACAAGTGCAAAATTTGATTCAGAAGGCAACTCCAGCGTGGCCTAGTCGGATAGAACATGTTCTTAATCCGGATAGACCTGCGTTCGAGCCTGTCGAAACGGTTGCAAGTACAGGGCACAGATTTATCTGTGTGTCCCCTCCTGTAGGAGCATCAGTTTCGATAGATTCTCTGGATAGCTGAAGATTGATTGACTGACCCCTTGGAATGTGGGGAAGGGTTGAAATCCGGGGGCCCACGGACGGATACCTGGATCCACTGACCTCGGGCAGGTCTTTCAATTCACCTGGATTTCAGGTGGGGAGAAGGGAGGCAATTTGGGTCGACACAAATAGCTTCCTGGACCCAAAACCCCAAAGACACCCAGACACACGGAATCAAGACGCACACGGCTGCAGGAGACACAAGGACTCAAGACACACGCGGAATCAAGACACACACGGACTCAAGACACACGCGGACTCAAGACACACACGGAATCAAGACTCGCGGACTCAAGACACACGCGGAATCAAGACACACGCAGACTCAAGACACACGCGGAATCAAGACACACACGGACTCAAGACACACATGGACTCAAGACACAAACGGATTCAAGACACACGCGGACTCAAGACACACACGGAATCAAGACACACACGGACACTGACACGATCCCAAGGTGGAGATAAGGGAGGCAATTTGAGGGGACACAAATGGCATCCTGGACTCAATACCCCAGGGATAATGACATAGACACGGACACGGACACGGATACGGACACTCATAGACTCTAACGGACACGGACACACGGAATCAATACACGGACTCAAGACACACACGGACTCAAGACACACACAGAATCAAGACACACATGGACACTGACACGATCCCAAGGTGGAGATAAGGGAGGCAATTTGAGGGGACACAAATGGCATCCTGGACTCAAAACCCCAGGGATAATGGCACGAACACGGACACTAACTAACCTAACCTAAGACTCTGACGGACACGGGAACATACGGAATCAAGACACACGCGGAAACAAGACACACTCAGGAGACACACACGAAATCAAGACACATAAGGAATCAAGGCACAGACCGAATCAAGAAACAAAGGAATCAAGAAACACAAGGAATCAAGACACACACGGAATCAAGAAACACAAGGAATCAAGAAACACAAGGAATCAAGAAACACAAGGAATCAAGACAAACACAAACAAGAAACACAAGGAATCAAGAAACACAAGGAATCAAGAAACACAAGGAATCAAGACAAACACGAAACCAAGAAACACAAGGAATCAAGAAACACAAGGAATCAAGACACGCACGGAATCAAGACACACACGGAATCAAGACACGCACGGAATCAAGACACACACGGAATCAAGAAACACAAGGAATCAAGAAACACACGGAATCAAGAAACACAAGGAATCAAGAAACACAAGGAATCAAGACACAAACGGAATCAAGACACACACGGAATCAAGACACAAACGGAATCAAGACACACACGGAATCAAGAAACACAAGGAATCAAGAAACACACGGAATCAAGAAACACAAGAAATCAAGACACAAACGGAATCAAGACACACACGGAATCAAGAAACACAAGGAATCAAGGCACAGACGGAATCAAGACACACACGGAATCAAGACACGCACGGAATCAAGAAACACAAGGAATCAAGAAACACACGGAATCAAGAAACACAAGGAATCAAGAAACACAAGGAATCAAGAAACACAAGGAATCAAGACAAACACGGAATCAAGAAACACAAGGAATCAAGAAACACAAGGAATCAAGACACACACGGAATCAAGACACACACGGAATCAAGACACACAAGGAATCAAGAAACAAAAGGAATCAAGAAACACACGGAATCAAGACACACACGGAATTAAGAAACACAAGGAATCAAGACACAAACGGAATCAAGACACACACGGAATCAAGAAACACAAGGAATGGACAGACGGAATCAAGACACACACGGAATCAAGAAACACAAGGAATCAAGGCACAGACGGAATCAAGACACACACGGAATCAAGACATACACGGAATCAAGGCACACTCGGAATCAAGAAACACAAGGAATCAAGGCACAGACGGAATCAAGACACACAAGGAATCAAGGCACATAAGGAATCAAGAAACACAAGGAATCAAGGCACAGACGGAATCAAGACACACACGGAATCAAGACACACGGAATCAACAAACACGGAATCAAGACACACACGGAATCAACAAACACAAGGAATCAAGACACAAACGGAATCAAGACACACACGGAATCAAGAACACAAGGAATCAAGGCACAGACGGAATCAAGACACACACGGAATCAAGACACACACGGAATCAAGACACGCACGGAATCAAGAAACACAAGGAATCAAGACACACACGGAATCAAGAAACACATGGAATCAAGACACACACGGAATCAAGAAACACAAGGAATCAAAACTCAACTCAAGACACATACACGGACAGAGATAAAAAATTTAAACATCTAAGGAATGTGGCGTTTTTTTGTTTTGTTTTTATCAAAAAAACTGTTTTAAATTTGTCAACGTGAGAACTGCCAGAAGGTCAATCATCGGCTGTCCAGAGAATCTATCGAACCTGATGCTGCTACAGGAGAGGACAATATGTGCCCTGTAATTGCAACCGTTTCGACAGGCTCGAACGCAGGTCTATCCGGATTAAGAATATGTTCTATCCGACTTGGATAGAACATGTTCAAAGTAACATTTCTAACTTGTGTAAAGAAGAATGAACCTTTTTTTTCAACCTATGCGAGACAAATAATTGAATATGCAGCCCCAGCCTTTTTTCCAACAGAGCTGAGAGTTATGAGTTACATAACTTCTGGAAAACTACTTGAGCAATTGATTGATGGTTGAGAGGTGGGACCAAAGATCTGAATATCAAACCTAGCAAACACAACTAGGTGAATACAACTAGGTGAGAACAAACTTACAAAAACCCACAGTTGTAGATGCAAACTCCATTCATAATTTTAAAAGTTGATATGACAGGAAAATAGACCAGGAGTCATTGCTTTAAACAACCGGCGGCTATATTGTCAGCGTTCAAAAACTGATGCTCAGTCCTGCAAGTACAAATAGGTGAGTACACAGAAATATGAAACATGTGTGTGTTCCTTCTAGACTAACGATTCCTGGATCGAAACCCGGCCAGGCAGGACTGAAATTATTGGTAGCGTTTCCTATCACCTAATGCCTGTTCTCCTAGCAGTAAACAGGTATCCAGGAGTTGTGAGCTTCATGTAGGGTTGCATCCTAGTGAGGGTCAGTCAGGGTGTTCGATCTTGTGAGGTGGGTGTTGGTTAGATTAGGTTAGGTTAGGTTTGGTTAGGTTAGGTTAGGTTAGGTTTAGGTTAAGTTTGGTTAGGTTAGGTTAGGTTAGGTTAAGTTTGGTTAGGTTAGGTTAGGTTAGGTTAAGTTTGGTTAGGTTAGGTTTGGTTAGGTTAGGTTAGGTTAGGTTAGGTTAGGTTAGGTTTAGGTTAGGTTAGGTTAGGTTAGGTTTGTTAGGTTAGGTTTGGTTAGGTTTAGGTTAGGTTAGGTTAGGTTAGTTAGGTTAGGTTAGGTTAGGTTAGGTTAGGTTAGGTTAGGTTAGGTTAGGTTAGGTTAGGTTAGGTTAGGTTAGGTTAGTTAGGTTAGGTTACGTTAGTTAGGTTAGGTTAGGTTAAGTTTGGTTAGGTTAGGTTAGGTTAGGTTAGGTTACGTTAGTTAGGTTAGGTTAGGTTAAGTTTGGTTAGGTTAGGTTAGGTTAAGTTGGTTAGGTTAGGTTTGGTTAGGTTAGGTTAGGTTTAGGTTAGGTGAGGTTAAGTTTGGTTAGGTTAGGTTAGGTTAAGTTTGGTTAGGTTAGGTTTGGTTAGGTTAGGTTAGGTTTAGGTTAGGTTAGGTTAGGTTAGGTTAGGTTAGGTTAGGTTAGGTTTAGGTTAGGTTAGGTTAGGTTTGTTAGGTTTGGTTTGGTTAGGTTTAGGTTAGGTTAGGTTAGGTTAGGTTAGTTAGGTTAGGTTTGGTTAGGTTTAGGTTAGGTTAGGTTAGGTTTGTTAGGTTAGGTTTAGGTTAGGTTAGGTTAGGTTAGGTTAGTTAGGTTAGGTTTGGTTAGGTTTAGGTTAGGTTAGGTTAGGTTAGTTAGGTTAGGTTAGGTTAGGTTAGGTTACTTAGTTAGTTAGGTTAGGTTAGGTTTGGTTAGGTTTGGTTAGGTTTAGGTTAGGTTAGTTAGGTTAGGTTATGTTAGATTAGGTTAGGTTAGTTAGGTTAGGTTTGGTTAGGTTAGGTTACGTTACGTTAGTTAGGTTAGGTTAGATTAGTTAGGTTAGGTTAGTTAGGTTAGGTTAGGTTAGGTTAGTTAGGTTAGGTTTGGTTTGGTTAGCTTAGTTAGGTAAGTTAGGTAGATTGGGTTTAGGTGTAGGTTAGGTTAGATTTAGATTAGGTTAAGTTATATTAGGTTTGGTTTTAGATTGTGGTAGGTTATAGGTTAGGGTAGGGTATAGGTTAGGCTAGGTTAAGTTAGGAAATAGGCCAAGAGTTATTGCTATAAACAACCGACGGCTTAAAGGCAGACTCTAAGATTAACGCTCGATCCTCCTGGCACAAATAGGTGAGTACACATATATGTAACATGAATGATGTGTTCCTTCTCGACTCTCAATAAGGGATTCCAGGGTTCGAATCGCGGTCGGGTAGGGCTGTAATTGTTGGTAGCGTTTCCTATCACCCAATGCACCTGTTCACCTAGCAGTAAATAGGTATCCAGGAGTTAGTGAGCTACTAGCATCCTGTTGAGTGAGGGTTAGTTTAACCTTGTGGGGTGGGTGTTGGAGACCACTTTATAATCCTAACATGTATATATAGACTGCCTGACTGCCCCCGACTCAAAGAAGTTATATGTATTGACTCAATGAAGCCTAAGAGAACATAATCCAAGGCCTAAGAGTAGTCATTCGTGCTTAGAAGAGGATTGTTTAGGTTTTATAAATAGCGGCGGGTGGCATTTATAAGTGATTTGTGCGAGATCAATGGCATCCAAACATTTCCATGTTGGTGCTATAGTCCACTTTTGGTTGGTTTGTTTGACTATAAGAACTATCATTAATGGAGAATTGGCTGGTATGTGTGAGTATCCTCCGCCGCAGTTACCATTATCATCACTCACTCACTCACAAGTTATTGGTTACCACTTGTATGCAATAACAACGGCCATACTACCACTTAAAGGACACTGCTTCTCGTCCCATTAGCCAAGTTAAGCAACTTTCAATTTGGTTAGTAATTGGATGGGTAACCTGCCTGGTAACACCAACTGCTAGTACTGCTGATGGCATTCATATTTGGACAGTCCCTGTGGATCAGTGGTAAGGCACTCACCTCGCGCTTCTCAAGCGATTTCGCCTGGGTTCATATCCTGGCTGGCAGGGGAAGAGCGGATTGACTAGGCACCAATCCTTAACTTAACGATTCTCTTCACGAAGCAGTGAATGGGTACCTGGTTGTTAAACGGTTTGTCGGGTTGTGTTCCAGGGAAAATTAACAATGAGTTTGTGTGTACTCACCTAATTGTACTCACCTTATTGTGCTTGCGGGGGTTGAGCTCTGGCTCTTTGGTCTGCCTCTCAACCGTCAATCAACAGGAGTACTGGTTCCTGAGCCTATTGGGCTCTATCATATCTACACTTGAAACTGTGTATGGAGTCAGCCTCCACCACATCACTTCCTAATGCATTCCATTTGTCAACTACTCTGACACTAAAAAAGTTCTTTCTAATATCTCTGTGGCTCATTTGGGCACTCAGTTTCCACCTGTGTCCCCTAGTACGTGTGCCCCTTGTTTTAAATAGCCTACCTTTATCTACCCTATCGATTCCCTTGAGAATCTTGAATGTGGTGATCATGTCCCCCTTAACTCTTCTGTCTTCCAACGAAGTGAGGTTTAATTCCCGTAGTCTCTCCTCGTAGCTCATACCTCTTAGCTCGGGTTCTAGTCTGGTGGCAAACCTTTGAACCTTTTCCAGTTTAGTCTTATGCTTGACTAGATGTGGACTCCATGCTGGAGCTGCATACTTGGGGATTGGTCTGACATATGTGGTATATAATGTTCTCAAAGATTCCTTTCAGTGTGTGTGTATTTTATAAGAAAGAGACACATAAACATGTGTGTGAATGAATATGTACACCAATTAATAGTGAATGGGCTGGCATGTGTGAGTATTAATGTATACTATGGGCCACACTCACTGAAATATGTTGTCTGTGTGTGTACATACGTGTAATTGGAGTGACTTATCCACGTGAATTTATCTGTGTGTGTATATATCCAATATGAGTGATCCTTGTCATAATTGTGACAGTTTCTGCAATTTGACTGTCGAGACTGTATGTATGTTTGTATATATGTGTGTGTGTGTGTGTGTGTGTGTGTGTGTGTGTGTGTATATATGTGTGTGTGTGTGTATATATATGTGTGTGTGCGCGCGCGCGCACGAATGTCGCGCTCTGAAATATGTACCTATGATTATTAGAGTATACCATTCGAGAAAAAATGTCTAACTATTTATCGGTCCATTCTCTCTCTCTGTGCCGGCCTTCCTGCTAAAACTTGTCCACTCATTATGCTGTTGAATATCTATCTCCAATGGTCATTTACCATTAATTAATATATTATTAAGCAGATAAAGTCCTTTACAAATATCTTCATCTTTTAAAGCACATATCTTTCTTCTAACATGAATCACTATAACTCATATACTTTCATCAGTTCCAAACACTTTTCTTATTCCTTCCTTAACATCTTTCCTTATATAACCTATCTCCACAAATTAATATCTTAATGATTAACTGGCAACTCCATGCCTTTCCCTCCCCCCTACCCCTCAGGCACCCCCTCTGCAGCTCCCTCGGCCCCCACCCCCCTACCAACACCCTACCCCGCAACCGAGGCCCAAATATAACTACCCCCATACCACAATTACCAGAGACCACCCCCGCCCCCCCCCCGACACCCCCGCCCCCTCCCCGACCCCCGCCTAACAGAGAAAATGACCGCCACAACGCTATACTTACCCAGCCGAACCGTTCGTTCGCGTATGTACTATTTATTGTTGAAAAAACTTAGAATAAAACAAACCGGATTTTCATTCCCTAGTAAAACACATATATATATGTATACAAAACGAGGCCTAGATTAGCACATATTAGGTATTGGATTGCTTGTTTACCATTCACAAACTCATTTGGACACACACACACCACACTAAATATTAAATAATACATACCTTTAAACACACACACACACACACACACACACGTCAGTTTGCCTAAATTCTCCAATATTCATTCATGAAACTGCCTCACTGGACTGCAACCTCATCGAATAAGCTGTCATGTATTTCTAACTCTCAACACAAACTCACAACTTCACACGTCAATCATTGCAAATGTTGATAAATAGACACTAACTAACCTTACTACGAGATATAAATACAAGTGCAAAATTTGATTCAGAAGGCAACTCCAGCGTGGCCTAGTCGGATAGAACATGTTCTTAATCCGGATAGACCTGCGTTCGAGCCTGTCGAAACGGTTGCAAGTACAGGGCACAGATTTATCTGTGTGTCCCCTCCTGTAGGAGCATCAGTTTCGATAGATTCTCTGGATAGCTGAAGATTGATTGACTGACCCCTTGGAATGTGGGGAAGGGTTGAAATCCGGGGGCCCACGGACGGATACCTGGATCCACTGACCTCGGGCAGGTCTTTCAATTCACCTGGATTTCAGGTGGGGAGAAGGGAGGCAATTTGGGTCGACACAAATAGCTTCCTGGACCCAAAACCCCAAAGACACCCAGACACACGGAATCAAGACGCACACGGCTGCAGGAGACACAAGGACTCAAGACACACGCGGAATCAAGACACACACGGACTCAAGACACACGCGGACTCAAGACACACACGGAATCAAGACTCGCGGACTCAAGACACACGCGGAATCAAGACACACGCAGACTCAAGACACACGCGGAATCAAGACACACACGGACTCAAGACACACATGGACTCAAGACACAAACGGATTCAAGACACACGCGGACTCAAGACACACACGGAATCAAGACACACACGGACACTGACACGATCCCAAGGTGGAGATAAGGGAGGCAATTTGAGGGGACACAAATGGCATCCTGGACTCAATACCCCAGGGATAATGACATAGACACGGACACGGACACGGATACGGACACTCATAGACTCTAACGGACACGGACACACGGAATCAATACACGGACTCAAGACACACACGGACTCAAGACACACACAGAATCAAGACACACATGGACACTGACACGATCCCAAGGTGGAGATAAGGGAGGCAATTTGAGGGGACACAAATGGCATCCTGGACTCAAAACCCCAGGGATAATGGCACGAACACGGACACTAACTAACCTAACCTAAGACTCTGACGGACACGGGAACATACGGAATCAAGACACACGCGGAAACAAGACACACTCAGGAGACACACACGAAATCAAGACACAAGGAATCAAGGCACAGACCGAATCAAGAAACAAGGAATCAAGAAACACAAGGAATCAAGACACACACGGAATCAAGAAACACAAGGAATCAAGAAACACAAGGAATCAAGAAACACAAGGAATCAAGACAAACACGAAACCAAGAAACACAAGGAATCAAGAAACACAAGGAATCAAGAAACACAAGGAATCAAGACAAACACGAAACCAAGAAACACAAGGAATCAAGAAACACAAGGAATCAAGACACGCACGGAATCAAGACACACACGGAATCAAGACACGCACGGAATCAAGACACGCACGGAATCAAGAAACACAAGGAATCAAGAAACACACGGAATCAAGAAACACAAGTAATCAAGAAACACAAGGAATCAAGACACAAACGGAATCAAGACACACACGGAATCAAGACACAAACGGAATCAAGACACACACGGAATCAAGAAACACAAGGAATCAAGAAACACACGGAATCAAGAAACACAAGAAATCAAGACACAAACGGAATCAAGACACACACGGAATCAAGAAACACAAGGAATCAAGGCACAGACGGAATCAAGACACACACGGAATCAAGACACGCACGGAATCAAGAAACACAAGGAATCAAGAAACACACGGAATCAAGAAACACAAGGAATCAAGAAACACAAGGAATCAAGAAACACAAGGAATCAAGACAAACACGGAATCAAGAAACACAAGGAATCAAGAAACACAAGGAATCAAGACACACACGGAATCAAGACACACACGGAATCAAGACACACAAGGAATCAAGAAACAAAAGGAATCAAGAAACACACGGAATCAAGACACACACGGAATTAAGAAACACAAGGAATCAAGACACAAACGGAATCAAGACACACACGGAATCAAGAAACACAAGGAATGGACAGACGGAATCAAGACACACACGGAATCAAGAAACACAAGGAATCAAGGCACAGACGGAATCAAGACACACACGGAATCAAGACATACACGGAATCAAGGCACACTCGGAATCAAGAAACACAAGGAATCAAGGCACAGACGGAATCAAGACACACAAGGAATCAAGGCACATAAGGAATCAAGAACACAAGGAATCAAGGCACAGACGGAATCAAGACACACACGGAATCAAGACACACGGAATCAACAAACACACGGAATCAAGACACACACGGAATCAACAAACACAAGGAATCAAGACACAAACGGAATCAAGACACACACGGAATCAAGAAACACAAGGAATCAAGGCACAGACGGAATCAAGACACACACGGAATCAAGACACACACGGAATCAAGACACGCACGGAATCAAGAAACACAAGGAATCAAGACACACACGGAATCAAGAAACACAATGGAATCAAGACACACACGGAATCAAGAAACACAAGGAATCAAAACTCAACTCAAGACACATACACGGACAGAGATAAAAAATTTAAACATCTAAGGAATGTGGCGTTTTTTTGTTTTGTTTTTATCAAAAAAACTGTTTTAAATTTGTCAACGTGAGAACTGCCAGAAGGTCAATCATCGGCTGTCCAGAGAATCTATCGAACCTGATGCTGCTACAGGAGAGGACAATATGTGCCCTGTAATTGCAACCGTTTCGACAGGCTCGAACGCAGGTCTATCCGGATTAAGAATATGTTCTATCCGACTTGGATAGAAACATGTTCAAAGTAACATTTCTAACTTGTGTAAAGAAGAATGAACCTTTTTTTTCAACCTATGCGAGACAAATAATTGAATATGCAGCCCCAGCCTTTTTTCCAACAGAGCTGAGAGTTATGAGTTACATAACTTCTGGAAAACTACTTGAGCAATTGATTGATGGTTGAGAGGTGGGACCAAAGATCTGAATATCAAACCTAGCAAACACAACTAGGTGAATACAACTAGGTGAGAACAAACTTACAAAAACCCACAGTTGTAGATGCAAACTCCATTCATAATTTTAAAAGTTGATATGACAGGAAAATAGACCAGGAGTCATTGCTTTAAACAACCGGCGGCTATATTGTCAGCGTTCAAAAACTGATGCTCAGTCCTGCAAGTACAAATAGGTGAGTACACAGAAATATGAAACATGTGTGTGTTCCTTCTAGACTAACGATTCCTGGATCGAAACCCGGCCAGGCAGGACTGAAATTATTGGTAGCGTTTCCTATCACCTAATGCCTCTGTTCTCCTAGCAGTAAACAGGTATCCAGGAGTTGTGAGCTTCATGTAGGGTTGCATCCTAGTGAGGGTCAGTCAGGGTGTTCGATCTTGTGAGGTGGGTGTTGGTTAGATTAGGTTAGGTTAGGTTTGGTTGGTTAGGTTAGGTTAGGTTTAGGTTAAGTTTGGTTAGGTTAGGTTAGGTTAGGTTAAGTTTGGTTAGGTTAGGTTAGGTTAGGTTAAGTTTGGTTAGGTTAGGTTTGGTTAGGTTAGGTTAGGTTAGGTTAGGTTAGGTTAGGTTTAGGTTAGGTTAGGTTAGGTTAGGTTTGTTAGGTTAGGTTTGGTTAGGTTTAGGTTAGGTTAGGTTAGGTTAGTTAGGTTAGGTTAGGTTAGGTTAGGTTAGGTTAGGTAGTTAGGTTAGGTTAGGTTAGGTTAGGTTAGGTTAGGTTAGGTTAGGTTAGTTAGTTAGTTAGGTTACGTTAGTTAGGTTAGGTTAGGTTAAGTTTGGTTTAGGTTAGGTTAGGTTAGGTTACGTTAGTTAGGTTAGGTTAGGTTAAGTTTGGTTAGGTTAGGTTAGGTTAAGTTGGTTAGGTTAGGTTTGGTTAGGTTAGGTTAGGTTTAGGTTAGGTGAGGTTAAGTTTGGTTAGGTTAGGTTAGGTTAAGTTTGGTTAGGTTAGGTTTGGTTAGGTTAGGTTAGGTTAGGTTTAGGTTAGTTAGGTTAGGTTAGGTTAGGTTAGGTTAGGTTAGGTTTAGGTTAGGTTAGGTTAGGTTTGTTAGGTTAGGTTTGGTTAGGTTTAGGTTAGGTTAGGTTAGTTAGGTTAGGTTTGGTTAGGTTTAGGTTAGGTTAGGTTAGGTTTGTTAGGTTAGGTTTAGGTTAGGTTAGGTTAGGTTAGGTTAGTTAGGTTAGGTTTGGTTAGGTTTAGGTTAGGTTAGGTTAGGTTAGTTAGGTTAGGTTAGGTTAGGTTAGGTTACGTTAGTTAGGTTAGGTTAGGTTAGGTTTGGTTAGGTTTAGGTTAGGTTAGTTAGGTTAGGTTATGTTAGATTAGGTTAGGTTAGTTAGGTTAGGTTTGGTTAGGTTAGGTTACGTTACGTTAGTTAGGTTAGGTTAGATTAGTTAGGTTAGGTTAGTTAGGTTAGGTTAGGTTAGGTTAGTTAGGTTAGGTTTGGTTTGGTTAGCTTAGTTAGGTAAGTTAGGTAGATTGGGTTTAGGTGTAGGTTAGGTTAGATTTAGATTAGGTTAAGTTATATTAGGTTTGGTTTTAGATTGTGGTAGGTTATAGGTTAGGGTAGGGTATAGGTTAGGCTAGGTTAAGTTAGGAAATAGGCCAAGAGTTATTGCTATAAACAACCGACGGCTTAAAGGCAGACTCTAAGATTAACGCTCGATCCTCCTGGCACAAATAGGTGAGTACACATATATGTAACATGAATGATGTGTTCCTTCTCGACTCTCAATAAGGGATTCCAGGGTTCGAATCGCGGTCGGGTAGGGCTGTAATTGTTGGTAGCGTTTCCTATCACCCAATGCACCTGTTCACCTAGCAGTAAATAGGTATCCAGGAGTTAGTGAGCTACTAGCATCCTGTTGAGTGAGGGTTAGTTTAACCTTGTGGGGTGGGTGTTGGAGACCACTTTATAATCCTAACATGTATATATAGACTGCCTGACTGCCCCCGACTCAAAGAAGTTATATGTATTGACTCAATGAAGCCTAAGAGAACATAATCCAAGGCCTAAGAGTAGTCATTCGTGCTTAGAAGAGGATTGTTTAGGTTTTATAAATAGCGGCGGGTGGCATTTATAAGTGATTTGTGCGAGATCAATGGCATCCAAACATTTCCATGTTGGTGCTATAGTCCACTTTTGGTTGGTTTGTTTGACTATAAGAACTATCATTAATGGAGAATTGGCTGGTATGTGTGAGTATCCTCCGCCGCAGTTACCATTATCATCACTCACTCACTCACAAGTTATTGGTTACCACTTGTATGCAATAACAACGGCCATACTACCACTTAAAGGACACTGCTTCTCGTCCCATTAGCCAAGTTAAGCAACTTTCAATTTGGTTAGTAATTGGATGGGTAACCTGCCTGGTAACACCAACTGCTAGTACTGCTGATGGCATTCATATTTGGACAGTCCCTGTGGATCAGTGGTAAGGCACTCACCTCGCGCTTCTCAAGCGATTTCGCCTGGGTTCATATCCTGGCTGGCAGGGGAAGAGCGGATTGACTAGGCACCAATCCTTAACTTAACGATTCTCTTCACGAAGCAGTGAATGGGTACCTGGTTGTTAAACGGTTTGTCGGGTTGTGTTCCAGGGAAAATTAACAATGAGTTTGTGTGTACTCACCTAATTGTACTCACCTTATTGTGCTTGCGGGGGTTGAGCTCTGGCTCTTTGGTCTGCCTCTCAACCGTCAATCAACAGGAGTACTGGTTCCTGAGCCTATTGGGCTCTATCATATCTACACTTGAAACTGTGTATGGAGTCAGCCTCCACCACATCACTTCCTAATGCATTCCATTTGTCAACTACTCTGACACTAAAAAAGTTCTTTCTAATATCTCTGTGGCTCATTTGGGCACTCAGTTTCCACCTGTGTCCCCTAGTACGTGTGCCCCTTGTTTTAAATAGCCTACCTTTATCTACCCTATCGATTCCCTTGAGAATCTTGAATGTGGTGATCATGTCCCCCTTAACTCTTCTGTCTTCCAACGAAGTGAGGTTTAATTCCCGTAGTCTCTCCTCGTAGCTCATACCTCTTAGCTCGGGTTCTAGTCTGGTGGCAAACCTTTGAACCTTTTCCAGTTTAGTCTTATGCTTGACTAGATGTGGACTCCATGCTGGAGCTGCATACTTGGGGATTGGTCTGACATATGTGGTATATAATGTTCTCAAAGATTCCTTTCAGTGTGTGTGTATTTTATAAGAAAGAGACACATAAACATGTGTGTGAATGAATATGTACACCAATTAATAGTGAATGGGCTGGCATGTGTGAGTATTAATGTATACTATGGGCCACACTCACTGAAATATGTTGTCTGTGTGTGTACATACGTGTAATTGGAGTGACTTATCCACGTGAATTTATCTGTGTGTGTATATATCCAATATGAGTGATCCTTGTCATAATTGTGACAGTTTCTGCAATTTGACTGTCGAGACTGTATGTATGTTTGTATATATGTGTGTGTGTGTGTGTGTGTGTGTGTGTGTGTGTGTATATATGTGTGTGTGTGTGTATATATATATGTGTGTGTGCGCGCGCGCGCACGAATGTCGCGCTCTGAAATATGTACCTATGATTATTAGAGTATACCATTCGAGAAAATGTCTAACTATTTATCGGTCCATTCTCTCTCTCTGTGCCGGCCTTCCTGCTAAAACTTGTCCACTCATTATGCTGTTGAATATCTATCTCCAATGGTCATTTACCATTAATTAATATATTATTAAGCAGATAAAGTCCTTTACAAATCTTCATCTTTTAAAGCACATATCTTTCTTCTAACATGAATCACTATAACTCATATACTTTCATCAGTTCCAAACACTTTTCTTATTCCTTCCTTAACATCTTTCCTTATATAACCTATCTCCACAAATTAATATCTTAATGATTAACTGGCAACTCCATGCCTTTCCCTCCCACCCCCAACCCCCCCCCCCTACGCCCCTCCCCCCCCCCTCCCCCCAGCCCACACCCCCCGCTCATCAGCAGCCACCCCTCAGGCTATGCACTCCCCCACCCCCTACCAACACCCTACCGCAACCGAGCCCAAATATAACTACCCCCTACCACAATTACCAGAGACCCACCCCCGCCCCCTCCCCGACCCCCGCCTAACAGAGAAAATGACCGCCACAACGCTATACTTACCAGCCGAACCGTTCGTTCGCGTATGTACTATTTATTGTTGAAAAACTTAGAATAAAACAAACCGGATTTTCATTCCCTAGTAAAACACATATATATATGTATACAAAACGAGGCCTAGATTAGCACATATTAGGTATTGGATTGCTTGTTTACCATCACAAACTCATTTGGACACACACCACCACACTAAATATTAAATAATACATACCTTTAAACACACACACACACACACCACACACACACGTCAGTTTGCCTAAATTCTCCAATATTCATTCATGAAACTGCCTCACTGGACTGCAACCTCATCGAATAAGCTGTCATGTATTTTCTAACTCTCAACACAAACTCACAACTTCACACGTCAATCATTGCAAATGTTGATAAATAGACACTAACTAACCTTACTACGAGATATAAATACAAGTGCAAAATTTGATTCAGAAGGCAACTCCAGCGTGGCCTAGTCGGATAGAACATGTTCTTAATCCGGATAGACCTGCGTTCGAGCCTGTCGAACGGTTGCAAGTACAGGGCACAGATTTATCTGTGTGTCCCCTCTGTAGGAGCATCAGTTTCGATAGATTCTCTGGATAGCTGAAGATTGATTGACTGACCCCTTGGAATGTGGGAAGGGTTGAAATCCGGGGGCCCACGGACGGATACCTGGATCCACTGACCTCGGGCAGGTCTTTCAATTCACCTGGATTTCAGGTGGGGAGAAGGGAGGCAATTTGGGTCGACACAAATAGCTTCCTGGACCCAAAACCCCAAAGACACCCAGACACACGGAATCAAGACGCACACGGCTGCAGGAGACACAAGGACTCAAGACACACGCGGAATCAAGACACACACGGACTCAAGACACACGCGGACTCAAGACACACACGGAATCAAGACTCGCGGACTCAAGACACACGCGGAATCAAGACACACGCAGACTCAACACACGCGGAATCAAGACACACACGGACTCAAGACACACATGGACTCAAGACACAAACGGATTCAAGACACACGCGGACTCAAGACACACACGGAATCAAGACACACACGGACATGACACGATCCCAAGGTGGAGATAAGGGAGGCAATTTGAGGGGACACAAATGGCATCCTGGACTCAATACCCCAGGGATAATGACATAGACACGGACACGGACACGGATACGGACACTCATAGACTCTAACGGACACGGACACACGGATCAATACACGGACTCAAGACACACACGGACTCAAGACACACACAGAATCAAGACACACATGGACACTGACACGATCCCAAGGTGGAGAAGGGAGGCAATTTGAGGGACACAAATGGCATCCTGGACTCAAAACCCCAGGGATAATGGCACGAACACGGACACTAACTAACCTAACCTAAGACTCTGACGGACACGGGAACATACGGAATCAAGACACACGCGGAAACAAGACACACTCAGGAGACACACACGAAATCAAGACACACAAGGAATCAAGGCACAGACCGAATCAAGAAACAAAAGAATCAAGAAACACAAGGAATCAAGACACACACGGAATCAAGAAACACAAGGAATCAAGAAACAAGGAATCAAGAAACACAAGGAATCAAGACAAACACGAAACCAAGAAACACAAGGAATCAAGAAACACAAGGAATCAAGAAACACAAGGAATCAAGACAAACACGAAACCAAGAAACACAAGGAATCAAGAAACACAAGGAATCAAGACACGCACGGAATCAAGACACACACGGAATCAAGACACCACGGAATCAAGACACGCACGGAATCAAGAAACCAAGGAATCAGAAACACACGGAATCAAGAAACACAAGTAATCAAGAAACACGGAATCAAGACACAAACGGAATCAAGACACACACGGAATCAAGACACAAACGGAATCAAGACACACACGGAATCAAGAAACACAAGGAATCAAGAAACACACGGAATCAAGAAACACAAGAAATCAAGACACAACGGAATCAAGACACACACGGAATCAAGAAACACAAGGAATCAAGGCACAGACGGAATCAAGACACACACGGAATCAAGACACGCACGGAATCAAGAAACACAAGGAATCAAGAAACACACGGAATCAAGAAAACACAAGGAATCAAAAACACAAGGAATCAAGAAACACAAGGAATCAAGACAAACACGGAATCAAGAAACACAAGGAATCAAGAAACACAAGGAATCAAGACACACACGGAATCAAGACACACACGGAATCAAGACACACAAGGAATCAAGAACAAAAGGAATCAAGAAACACACGGAATCAAGACACACACGGAATTAAGAAACACAAGGAATCAAGACACAAACGGAATCAAGACACACACGGAATCAGAAACACAAGGAATGGACAGACGGAATCAAGACACACACGGAATCAAGAAACCAAGGAATCAAGGCACAGACGGAATCAAGACACACACGGAATCAAGACATACACGGAATCAAGGCACACTCGGAATCAAGAAACACAAGGAATCAAGGCACAGACGGAATCAAGACACACAAGGAATCAAGGCACATAAGGAATCAAGAAACACAAGGAATCAAGGCACAGACGGAATCAAGACACACACGAATCACACACGGAATCAAGACACACGGAATCAACACAAGGACACACGACACACACGAATCAACACACAAGGAATCAAGACACACAACGGAATCAAGACACACACGGAATCAAGAACACAAGGAATCAAGACAGAACGGAATCAAGACACACACGGAATCAAGCACACACGGAATCAGACACACACGGAATCAAGACACACGGAATCAAGAAACACAAGGAATCAAGACACACACGGAATCAAGAAACAAATGGAATCAAGACACACACGGAATCAAGAAACACAAGGAATCAAAACTCAACTCAAGCACATACACGGACAGAGATAAAAAATTTAAACATCTAAGGAATGTGGCGTTTTTTTGTTTTGTTTTTATCAAAAAACTGTTTTAAATTTGTCAACGTGAGAACTGCCAGAAGGTCAATCATCGGCTGTCCAGAGAATCTATCGAACCTGATGCTGCTACAGGAGAGGACAATATGTGCCTGTAATTGCAACCGTTTCGACAGGCTCGAACGCAGGTCTATCCGGATTAAGAATATGTTCTATCCGACTTGGATAAAATGTTCAAAGTAACATTTCTAACTTGTGTAAAGAAGAATGAACCTTTTTTTTCAACCTATGCGAGACAAATAATTGAATATGCAGCCCCAGCCTTTTTTCCAACAGAGCTGAGAGTTATGAGTTACATAACTTCTGGAAAACTACTTGAGCAATTGATTGATGGTTGAGAGGTGGGACCAAAGATCTGAATATCAAACCTAGCAAACACAACTAGGTGAATACAACTAGGTGAGAACAAACTTACAAAAACCCACAGTTGTAGATGCAAACTCCATTCATAATTTTAAAAGTTGATATGACAGGAAAATAGACCAGGAGTCATTGCTTTAAACAACCGGCGGCTATATTGTCAGCGTTCAAAAACTGATGCTCAGTCCTGCAAGTACAAATAGGTGAGTACACAGAAATATGAAACATGTGTGTGTTCCTTCTAGACTAACGATTCCTGGATCGAAACCCGGCCAGGCAGGACTGAAATTATTGGTAGCGTTTCCTATCACCTAATGTCTCTGTTCTCCTAGCAGTAAACAGGTATCCAGGAGTTGTGAGCTTCATGTAGGGTTGCATCCTAGTGAGGGTCAGTCAGGGTGTTCGATCTTGTGAGGTGGGTGTTGGTTAGATTAGGTTAGGTTAGGTTTGGTTAGGTTAGGTTAGGTTTAGGTTAAGTTTGGTTAGGTTAGGTTAGGTTAGGTTAAGTTTGGTTAGGTTAGGTTAGGTTAGGTTAAGTTTGGTTAGGTTAGGTTTGGTTAGGTTAGGTTAGGTTAGTTAGGTTAGGTTAGGTTAGGTTTAGGTTAGGTTAGGTTAGGTTAGGTTTGTTAGGTTAGGTTTGGTTAGGTTTAGGTTAGGTTAGGTTAGGTTAGTTAGGTTAGGTTAGGTTAGGTTAGGTTAGGTTAGGTTAGTTAGGTTAGGTTAGGTTTAGGTTAGGTTAGGTTAGGTTAGGTTAGGTTAGTTAGGTTAGGTTACGTTAGTTAGGTTAGGTTAGGTTAAGTTTGGTTAGGTTAGTTAGGTTAGGTTAGGTTACGTTAGTTATGTTAGGTTAGGTTAGTTTGGTTAGGTTAGGTTAGGTTTAGGTTAGGTGAGGTTAAGTTTGGTTAGGTTAGGTTAGGTTAAGTTTGGTTAGGTTAGGTTTGGTTAGGTTAGGTTAGGTTAGGTTTAGGTTAGGTTAGGTTAGGTTAGGTTAGGTTAGGTTAGGTTAGGTTTAGGTTAGGTTAGGTTAGGTTTGTTAGGTTAGGTTTGGTTAGGTTTAGGTTAGGTTAGGTTAGTTAGGTTAGGTTTGGTTAGGTTTAGGTTAGGTTAGGTTAGGTTTGTTAGGTTAGGTTTAGGTTAGGTTAGGTTAGGTTAGGTTAGTTAGGTTAGGTTTGGTTAGGTTTAGGTTAGGTTAGGTTAGGTTAGTTAGGTTAGGTTAGGTTAGGTTAGGTTACATTAGTTAGGTTAGGTTTGGTTAGGTTTAGGTTAGGTTAGTTAGGTTAGGTTATGTTAGATTAGGTTAGGTTAGTTAGGTTAGGTTTGGTTAGGTTAGGTTACGTTACGTTAGTTAGGTTAGGTTAGATTAGTTAGGTTAGGTTAGTTAGGTTAGGTTAGGTTAGGTTAGGTTAGTTAGGTTAGGTTTGGTTTGGTTAGCTTAGTTAGGTAAGTTAGGTAGATTGGGTTTAGGTGTAGGTTAGGTTAGATTTAGATTAGGTTAAGTTATATTAGGTTTGGTTTTAGATTGTGGTAGGTTATAGGTTAGGGTAGGGTATAGGTTAGGCTAGGTTAAGTTAGGAAATAGGCCAAGAGTTATTGCTATAAACAACCGACGGCTTAAAGGCAGACTCTAAGATTAACGCTCGATCCTCCTGGCACAAATAGGTGAGTACACATATATGTAACATGAATGATGTGTTCCTTCTCGACTCTCAATAAGGGATTCCAGGGTTCGAATCGCGGTCGGGTAGGGCTGTAATTGTTGGTAGCGTTTCCTATCACCCAATGTACCTGTTCACCTAGCAGTAAATAGGTATCCAGGAGTTAGTGAGCTACTAGCATCCTGTTGAGTGAGGGTTAGTTTAACCTTGTGGGGTGGGTGTTGGAGACCACTTTATAATCCTAACATGTATATATAGACTGCCTGACTGCCTGTCCCCCGACTCAAAGAAGTTATATGTATTGACTCAATGAAGCCTAAGAGAACATAATCCAAGGCCTAAGAGTAGTCATTCGTGCTTAGAAGAGGATTGTTTAGGTTTTATAAATAGCGGCGGGTGGCATTTATAAGTGATTTGTGCGAGATCAATGGCATCCAAACATTTCCATGTTGGTGCTATAGTCCACTTTTGGTTGGTTTGTTTGACTATAAGAACTATCATTAATGGAGAATTGGCTGGTATGTGTGAGTATCCTCCGCCGCAGTTACCATTATCATCACTCACTCACTCACAAGTTATTGGTTACCACTTGTATGCAATAACAACGGCCATACTACCACTTAAAGGACACTGCTTCTCGTCCCATTAGCCAAGTTAAGCAACTTTCAATTTGGTTAGTAATTGGATGGGTAACCTGCCTGGTAACACCAACTGCTAGTACTGCTGATGGCATTCATATTTGGACAGTCCCTGTGGATCAGTGGTAAGGCACTCACCTCGCGCTTCTCAAGCGATTTCGCCTGGGTTCATATCCTGGCTGGCAGGGGAAGAGCGGATTGACTAGGCACCAATCCTTAACTTAACGATTCTCTTCACGAAGCAGTGAATGGGTACCTGGTTGTTAAACGGTTTGTCGGGTTGTGTTCCAGGGAAAATTAACAATGAGTTTGTGTGTACTCACCTAATTGTACTCACCTTATTGTGCTTGCGGGGGTTGAGCTCTGGCTCTTTGGTCTGCCTCTCAACCGTCAATCAACAGGAGTACTGGTTCCTGAGCCTATTGGGCTCTATCATATCTACACTTGAAACTGTGTATGGAGTCAGCCTCCACCACATCACTTCCTAATGCATTCCATTTGTCAACTACTCTGACACTAAAAAAGTTCTTTCTAATATCTCTGTGGCTCATTTGGGCACTCAGTTTCCACCTGTGTCCCCTAGTACGTGTGCCCCTTGTTTTAAATAGCCTACCTTTATCTACCCTATCGATTCCCTTGAGAATCTTGAATGTGGTGATCATGTCCCCCTTAACTCTTCTGTCTTCCAACGAAGTGAGGTTTAATTCCCGTAGTCTCTCCTCGTAGCTCATACCTCTTAGCTCGGGTTCTAGTCTGGTGGCAAACCTTTGAACCTTTTCCAGTTTAGTCTTATGCTTGACTAGATGTGGACTCCATGCTGGAGCTGCATACTTGGGGATTGGTCTGACATATGTGGTATATAATGTTCTCAAAGATTCCTTTCAGTGTGTGTGTATTTTATAAGAAAGAGACACATAAACATGTGTGTGAATGAATATGTACACCAATTAATAGTGAATGGGCTGGCATGTGTGAGTATTAATGTATACTATGGGCCACACTCACTGAAATATGTTGTCTGTGTGTGTACATACGTGTAATTGGAGTGACTTATCCACGTGAATTTATCTGTGTGTGTATATATCCAATATGAGTGATCCTTGTCATAATTGTGACAGTTTCTGCAATTTGACTGTCGAGACTGTATGTATGTTTGTATATATGTGTGTGTGTGTGTGTGTGTGTGTGTGTGTATATATGTGTGTGTGTGTATATATATATGTGTGTGTGCGCGCGCGCGCACGAATGTCGCGCTCTGAAATATGTACCTATGATTATTAGAGTATACCATTCGAGAATAAATGTCTAACTATTTATCGGTCCATTCTCTCTCTCTGTGCCGGCCTTCCTGCTAAAACTTGTCCACTCATTATGCTGTTGAATATCTATCTCCAATGGTCATTTACCATTAATTAATATATTATTAAGCAGATAAAGTCCTTTACAAATATCTTCATCTTTTAAAGCACATATCTTTCTTCTAACATGAATCACTATAACTCATATACTTTCATCAGTTCCAAACACTTTTCTTATTCCTTCCTTAACATCTTTCCTTATATAACCTATCTCCACAAATTAATATCTTAATGATTAACTGGCAACTCCATGCCTTTCCCTCCCCCCTACCCCTCAGGCACCCCCTCTGCAGCTCCCTCGGCCCCCACCCCCCTACCAACACCCTACCCCGCAACCGAGGCCCAAATATAACTACCCCCATACCACAATTACCAGAGACCACCCCCGCCCCCTCCCCCGACCCCCGCCTAACAGAGAAAATGACCGCCACAACGCTATACTTACCCAGCCGAACCGTTCGTTCGCGTATGTACTATTTATTGTTGAAAAAACTTAGAATAAAACAAACCGGATTTTCATTCCCTAGTAAAACACATATATATATGTATACAAAACGAGGCCTAGATTAGCACATATTAGGTATTGGATTGCTTGTTTACCATTCACAAACTCATTTGGACACACACACACCACACTAAATATTAAATAATACATACCTTTAAACACACACACACACACACACACACACGTCAGTTTGCCTAAATTCTCCAATATTCATTCATGAAACTGCCTCACTGGACTGCAACCTCATCGAATAAGCTGTCATGTATTTCTAACTCTCAACACAAACTCACAACTTCACACGTCAATCATTGCAAATGTTGATAAATAGACACTAACTAACCTTACTACGAGATATAAATACAAGTGCAAAATTTGATTCAGAAGGCAACTCCAGCGTGGCCTAGTCGGATAGAACATGTTCTTAATCCGGATAGACCTGCGTTCGAGCCTGTCGAAACGGTTGCAAGTACAGGGCACAGATTTATCTGTGTGTCCCCTCTGTAGGAGCATCAGTTTCGATAGATTCTCTGGATAGCTGAAGATTGATTGACTGACCCCTTGGAATGTGGGGAAGGGTTGAAATCCGGGGGCCCACGGACGGATACCTGGATCCACTGACCTCGGGCAGGTCTTTCAATTCACCTGGATTTCAGGTGGGGAGAAGGGAGGCAATTTGGGTCGACACAAATAGCTTCCTGGACCCAAAACCCCAAAGACACCCAGACACACGGAATCAAGACGCACACGGCTGCAGGAGACACAAGGACTCAAGACACACGCGGAATCAAGACACACACGGACTCAAGACACACGCGGACTCAAGACACACACGGAATCAAGACTCGCGGACTCAAGACACACGCGGAATCAAGACACACGCAGACTCAAGACACACGCGGAATCAAGACACACACGGACTCAAGACACACATGGACTCAAGACACAAACGGATTCAAGACACACGCGGACTCAAGACACACACGGAATCAAGACACACACGGACACTGACACGATCCCAAGGTGGAGATAAGGGAGGCAATTTGAGGGGACACAAATGGCATCCTGGACTCAATACCCCAGGGATAATGACATAGACACGGACACGGACACGGATACGGACACTCATAGACTCTAACGGACACGGACACACGGAATCAATACACGGACTCAAGACACACACGGACTCAAGACACACACAGAATCAAGACACACATGGACACTGACACGATCCCAAGGTGGAGATAAGGGAGGCAATTTGAGGGGACACAAATGGCATCCTGGACTCAAAACCCCAGGGATAATGGCACGAACACGGACACTAACTAACCTAACCTAAGACTCTGACGGACACGGGAACATACGGAATCAAGACACACGCGGAAACAAGACACACTCAGGAGACACACACGAAATCAAGACACATAAGGAATCAAGGCACAGACCGAATCAAGAAACAAAAGGAATCAAGAAACACAAGGAATCAAGACACACACGGAATCAAGAAACACAAGGAATCAAGAAACACAAGGAATCAAGAAACACAAGGAATCAAGACAAACACGAAACCAAGAAACACAAGGAATCAAGAAACACAAGGAATCAAGAAACACAAGGAATCAAGACAAACACGAAACCAAGAAACACAAGGAATCAAGAAACACAAGGAATCAAGACACGCACGGAATCAAGACACACACGGAATCAAGACACGCACGGAATCAAGACACGCACGGAATCAAGAAACACAAGGAATCAAGAAACACACGGAATCAAGAAACACAAGTAATCAAGAAACACAAGGAATCAAGACACAAACGGAATCAAGACACACACGGAATCAAGACACAAACGGAATCAAGACACACACGGAATCAAGAAACACAAGGAATCAAGAAACACACGGAATCAAGAAACACAAGAAATCAAGACACAAACGGAATCAAGACACACACGGAATCAAGAAACACAAGGAATCAAGGCACAGACGGAATCAAGACACACACGGAATCAAGACACGCACGGAATCAAGAAACACAAGGAATCAAGAAACACACGGAATCAAGAAACACAAGGAATCAAGAAACACAAGGAATCAAGAAACACAAGGAATCAAGACAAACACGGAATCAAGAAACACAAGGAATCAAGAAACACAAGGAATCAAGACACACACGGAATCAAGACACACACGGAATCAAGACACACAAGGAATCAAGAAACAAAAGGAATCAAGAAACACACGGAATCAAGACACACACGGAATTAAGAAACACAAGGAATCAAGACACAAACGGAATCAAGACACACACGGAATCAAGAAACACAAGGAATGGACAGACGGAATCAAGACACACACGGAATCAAGAAACACAAGGAATCAAGGCACAGACGGAATCAAGACACACACGGAATCAAGACATACACGGAATCAAGGCACACTCGGAATCAAGAAACACAAGGAATCAAGGCACAGACGGAATCAAGACACACAAGGAATCAAGGCACATAAGGAATCAAGAAACACAAGGAATCAAGGCACAGACGGAATCAAGACACACACGGAATCAAGACACACGGAATCAAACACACGGAATCAAGACACACACGGAATCAAGAAACACAAGGAATCAAGACACAACGGAATCAAGACACACACGGAATCAAGACACACAATCAACAAACACGGAATCAAGACACACACGGAATCAACAACACGGAATCAAGACACAACGGAATCAAGACACACACGGAATCAAGACACAAGCACGGAATCAAGACACACGGAATCAAGACACACAGGAATCAAGACACACGGAATCAAGAAACACAAGGAATCAAGACACACACGGAATCAAGAAACAGGAATCAACACAGGAATCAAAACACAATCATCAACTCAAGACACATACACGGACAGAGATAAAAAATTTAAACATCTAAGGAATGTGGCGTTTTTTTGTTTTGTTTTTATCAAAAAAACTGTTTTAAATTTGTCAACGTGAGAACTGCCAGAAGGTCAATCATCGGCTGTCCAGAGAATCTATCGAACCTGATGCTGCTACAGGAGAGGACAATATGTGCCCTGTAATTGCAACCGTTTCGACAGGCTCGAACGCAGGTCTATCCGGATTAAGAATATGTTCTATCCGACTTGGATAAAACATGTTCAAAGTAACATTTCTAACTTGTGTAAAGAAGAATGAACCTTTTTTTTCAACCTATGCGAGACAAATAATTGAATATGCAGCCCCAGCCTTTTTTCCAACAGAGCTGAGAGTTATGAGTTACATAACTTCTGGAAAACTACTTGAGCAATTGATTGATGGTTGAGAGGTGGGACCAAAGATCTGAATATCAAACCTAGCAAACACAACTAGGTGAATACAACTAGGTGAGAACAAACTTACAAAAACCCACAGTTGTAGATGCAAACTCCATTCATAATTTTAAAAGTTGATATGACAGGAAAATAGACCAGGAGTCATTGCTTTAAACAACCGGCGGCTATATTGTCAGCGTTCAAAAACTGATGCTCAGTCCTGCAAGTACAAATAGGTGAGTACACAGAAATATGAAACATGTGTGTGTTCCTTCTAGACTAACGATTCCTGGATCGAAACCCGGCCAGGCAGGACTGAAATTATTGGTAGCGTTTCCTATCACCTAATGTCTCTGTTCTCCTAGCAGTAAACAGGTATCCAGGAGTTGTGAGCTTCATGTAGGGTTGCATCCTAGTGAGGGTCAGTCAGGGTGTTCGATCTTGTGAGGTGGGTGTTGGTTAGATTAGGTTAGGTTAGGTTTGGTTAGGTTAGGTTAGGTTTAGGTTAAGTTTGGTTAGGTTAGGTTAGGTTAGGTTAAGTTTGGTTAGGTTAGGTTAGGTTAGGTTAAGTTTGGTTAGGTTAGGTTTGGTTAGGTTAGGTTAGGTTAGGTTAGGTTAGGTTAGGTTAGGTTTAGGTTAGGTTAGGTTAGGTTAGGTTTGTTAGGTTAGGTTTGGTTAGGTTTAGGTTAGGTTAGGTTAGGTTAGTTAGGTTAGGTTAGGTTAGGTTAGGTTAGGTTAGGTTAGTTAGGTTAGGTTAGGTTTAGGTTAGGTTAGGTTAGGTTAGGTTAGGTTAGTTAGGTTAGGTTACGTTAGTTAGGTTAGGTTAGGTTAAGTTTGGTTAGGTTAGGTTAGGTTAGGTTAGGTTACGTTAGTTATGTTAGGTTAGGTTAAGTTTGGTTAGGTTAGGTTAGGTTTAGGTTAGGTGAGGTTAAGTTTGGTTAGGTTAGGTTAGGTTAAGTTTGGTTAGGTTAGGTTTGGTTAGGTTAGGTTAGGTTAGGTTTAGGTTAGGTTAGGTTAGGTTAGGTTAGGTTAGGTTAGGTTAGGTTTAGGTTAGGTTAGGTTAGGTTTGTTAGGTTAGGTTTGGTTAGGTTTAGGTTAGGTTAGGTTAGTTAGGTTAGGTTTGGTTAGGTTTAGGTTAGGTTAGGTTAGGTTTGTTAGGTTAGGTTTAGGTTAGGTTAGGTTAGGTTAGGTTAGGTTAGGTTTGGTTGGTTAGGTTTAGGTTAGGTTAGGTTAGGTTAGTTAGGTTAGGTTAGGTTAGGTTAGGTTACATTAGTTAGGTTAGGTTTGGTTAGGTTTAGGTTAGGTTAGTTAGGTTAGGTTATGTTAGATTAGGTTAGGTTAGTTAGGTTAGGTTTGGTTAGGTTAGGTTACGTTACGTTAGTTAGGTTAGGTTAGATTAGTTAGGTTAGGTTAGTTAGGTTAGGTTAGGTTAGGTTAGGTTAGTTAGGTTAGGTTTGGTTTGGTTAGCTTAGTTAGGTAAGTTAGGTAGATTGGGTTTAGGTGTAGGTTAGGTTAGATTTAGATTAGGTTAAGTTATATTAGGTTTGGTTTTAGATTGTGGTAGGTTATAGGTTAGGGTAGGGTATAGGTTAGGCTAGGTTAAGTTAGGAAATAGGCCAAGAGTTATTGCTATAAACAACCGACGGCTTAAAGGCAGACTCTAAGATTAACGCTCGATCCTCCTGGCACAAATAGGTGAGTACACATATATGTAACATGAATGATGTGTTCCTTCTCGACTCTCAATAAGGGATTCCAGGGTTCGAATCGCGGTCGGGTAGGGCTGTAATTGTTGGTAGCGTTTCCTATCACCCAATGTACCTGTTCACCTAGCAGTAAATAGGTATCCAGGAGTTAGTGAGCTACTAGCATCCTGTTGAGTGAGGGTTAGTTTAACCTTGTGGGGTGGGTGTTGGAGACCACTTTATAATCCTAACATGTATATATAGACTGCCTGACTGCCTGTCCCCCGACTCAAAGAAGTTATATGTATTGACTCAATGAAGCCTAAGAGAACATAATCCAAGGCCTAAGAGTAGTCATTCGTGCTTAGAAGAGGATTGTTTAGGTTTTATAAATAGCGGCGGGTGGCATTTATAAGTGATTTGTGCGAGATCAATGGCATCCAAACATTTCCATGTTGGTGCTATAGTCCACTTTTGGTTGGTTTGTTTGACTATAAGAACTATCATTAATGGAGAATTGGCTGGTATGTGTGAGTATCCTCCGCCGCAGTTACCATTATCATCACTCACTCACTCACAAGTTATTGGTTACCACTTGTATGCAATAACAACGGCCATACTACCACTTAAAGGACACTGCTTCTCGTCCCATTAGCCAAGTTAAGCAACTTTCAATTTGGTTAGTAATTGGATGGGTAACCTGCCTGGTAACACCAACTGCTAGTACTGCTGATGGCATTCATATTTGGACAGTCCCTGTGGATCAGTGGTAAGGCACTCACCTCGCGCTTCTCAAGCGATTTCGCCTGGGTTCATATCCTGGCTGGCAGGGGAAGAGCGGATTGACTAGGCACCAATCCTTAACTTAACGATTCTCTTCACGAAGCAGTGAATGGGTACCTGGTTGTTAAACGGTTTGTCGGGTTGTGTTCCAGGGAAAATTAACAATGAGTTTGTGTGTACTCACCTAATTGTACTCACCTTATTGTGCTTGCGGGGGTTGAGCTCTGGCTCTTTGGTCTGCCTCTCAACCGTCAATCAACAGGAGTACTGGTTCCTGAGCCTATTGGGCTCTATCATATCTACACTTGAAACTGTGTATGGAGTCAGCCTCCACCACATCACTTCCTAATGCATTCCATTTGTCAACTACTCTGACACTAAAAAAGTTCTTTCTAATATCTCTGTGGCTCATTTGGGCACTCAGTTTCCACCTGTGTCCCCTAGTACGTGTGCCCCTTGTTTTAAATAGCCTACCTTTATCTACCCTATCGATTCCCTTGAGAATCTTGAATGTGGTGATCATGTCCCCCTTAACTCTTCTGTCTTCCAACGAAGTGAGGTTTAATTCCCGTAGTCTCTCCTCGTAGCTCATACCTCTTAGCTCGGGTTCTAGTCTGGTGGCAAACCTTTGAACCTTTTCCAGTTTAGTCTTATGCTTGACTAGATGTGGACTCCATGCTGGAGCTGCATACTTGGGGATTGGTCTGACATATGTGGTATATAATGTTCTCAAAGATTCCTTTCAGTGTGTGTGTATTTTATAAGAAAGAGACACATAAACATGTGTGTGAATGAATATGTACACCAATTAATAGTGAATGGGCTGGCATGTGTGAGTATTAATGTATACTATGGGCCACACTCACTGAAATATGTTGTCTGTGTGTGTACATACGTGTAATTGGAGTGACTTATCCACGTGAATTTATCTGTGTGTGTATATATCCAATATGAGTGATCCTTGTCATAATTGTGACAGTTTCTGCAATTTGACTGTCGAGACTGTATGTATGTTTGTATATATGTGTGTGTGTGTGTGTGTGTGTGTGTATATATGTGTGTGTGTGTGTATATATATATGTGTGTGTCGCGCGCGCGCACGAATGTCGCGCTCTGAAATATGTACCTATGATTATTAGAGTATACCATTCGAGAAAAATGTCTAACTATTTATCGGTCCATTCTCTCTCTCTGTGCCGGCCTTCCTGCTAAAACTTGTCCACTCATTATGCTGTTGAATATCTATCTCCAATGGTCATTTACCATTAATTAATATATTATTAAGCAGATAAAGTCCTTTACAAATATCTTCATCTTTTAAAGCACATATCTTTCTTCTAACATGAATCACTATAACTCATATACTTTCATCAGTTCCAAACACTTTTCTTATTCCTTCCTTAACATCTTTCCTTATATAACCTATCTCCACAAATTAATATCTTAATGATTAACTGGCAACTCCATGCCTTTCCCTCCCCCCTACCCCTCAGGCACCCCCTCTGCAGCTCCCTCGGCCCCCACCCCCCTACCAACACCCTACCCCGCAACCGAGGCCCAAATATAACTACCCCCATACCACAATTACCAGAGACCACCCCCGCCCCCTCCCCCGACCCCCGCCTAACAGAGAAAATGACCGCCACAACGCTATACTTACCCAGCCGAACCGTTCGTTCGCGTATGTACTATTTATTGTTGAAAAAACTTAGAATAAAACAAACCGGATTTTCATTCCCTAGTAAAACACATATATATATGTATACAAAACGAGGCCTAGATTAGCACATATTAGGTATTGGATTGCTTGTTTACCATTCACAAACTCATTTGGACACACACACACCACACTAAATATTAAATAATACATACCTTTAAACACACACACACACACACACACACACGTCAGTTTGCCTAAATTCTCCAATATTCATTCATGAAACTGCCTCACTGGACTGCAACCTCATCGAATAAGCTGTCATGTATTTCTAACTCTCAACACAAACTCACAACTTCACACGTCAATCATTGCAAATGTTGATAAATAGACACTAACTAACCTTACTACGAGATATAAATACAAGTGCAAAATTTGATTCAGAAGGCAACTCCAGCGTGGCCTAGTCGGATAGAACATGTTCTTAATCCGGATAGACCTGCGTTCGAGCCTGTCGAAACGGTTGCAAGTACAGGGCACAGATTTATCTGTGTGTCCCCTCCTGTAGGAGCATCAGTTTCGATAGATTCTCTGGATAGCTGAAGATTGATTGACTGACCCCTTGGAATGTGGGGAAGGGTTGAAATCCGGGGGCCCACGGACGGATACCTGGATCCACTGACCTCGGGCAGGTCTTTCAATTCACCTGGATTTCAGGTGGGGAGAAGGGAGGCAATTTGGGTCGACACAAATAGCTTCCTGGACCCAAAACCCCAAAGACACCCAGACACACGGAATCAAGACGCACACGGCTGCAGGAGACACAAGGACTCAAGACACACGCGGAATCAAGACACACACGGACTCAAGACACACGCGGACTCAAGACACACACGGAATCAAGACTCGCGGACTCAAGACACACGCGGAATCAAGACACACGCAGACTCAAGACACACGCGGAATCAAGACACACACGGACTCAAGACACACATGGACTCAAGACACAAACGGATTCAAGACACACGCGGACTCAAGACACACACGGAATCAAGACACACACGGACACTGACACGATCCCAAGGTGGAGATAAGGGAGGCAATTTGAGGGGACACAAATGGCATCCTGGACTCAATACCCCAGGGATAATGACATAGACACGGACACGGACACGGATACGGACACTCATAGACTCTAACGGACACGGACACACGGAATCAATACACGGACTCAAGACACACACGGACTCAAGACACACACAGAATCAAGACACACATGGACACTGACACGATCCCAAGGTGGAGATAAGGGAGGCAATTTGAGGGGACACAAATGGCATCCTGGACTCAAAACCCCAGGGATAATGGCACGAACACGGACACTAACTAACCTAACCTAAGACTCTGACGGACACGGGAACATACGGAATCAAGACACACGCGGAAACAAGACACACTCAGGAGACACACACGAAATCAAGACACACAAGGAATCAAGGCACAGACCGAATCAAGAAACAAAAGGAATCAAGAAACACAAGGAATCAAGACACACACGGAATCAAGAAACACAAGGAATCAAGAAACACAAGGAATCAAGAAACACAAGGAATCAAGACAAACACGAAACCAAGAAACACAAGGAATCAAGAAACACAAGGAATCAAGAAACACAAGGAATCAAGACAAACACGAAACCAAGAAACACAAGGAATCAAGAAACACAAGGAATCAAGACACGCACGGAATCAAGACACACACGGAATCAAGACACGCACGGAACGAATCAAGACACGCACGGAATCAAGAAACACAAGGAATCAAGAAACACACGGAATCAAGAAACACAAGTAATCAAGAAACACAAGGAATCAAGACACAAACGGAATCAAGACACACACGGAATCAAGACACAAACGGAATCAAGACACACACGGAATCAAGAAACACAAGGAATCAAGAAACACACGGAATCAAGAAACACAAGAAATCAAGACACAAACGGAATCAAGACACACACGGAATCAAGAAACACAAGGAATCAAGGCACAGACGGAATCAAGACACACACGGAATCAAGACACGCACGGAATCAAGAAACACAAGGAATCAAGAAACACACGGAATCAAGAAACACAAGGAATCAAGAAACACAAGGAATCAAGAAACACAAGGAATCAAGACAAACACGGAATCAAGAAACACAAGGAATCAAGAAACACAAGGAATCAAGACACACACGGAATCAAGACACACACGGAATCAAGACACACAAGGAATCAAGAAACAAAAGGAATCAAGAAACACACGGAATCAAGACACACACGGAATTAAGAAACACAAGGAATCAAGACACAAACGGAATCAAGACACACACGGAATCAAGAAACACAAGGAATGGACAGACGGAATCAAGACACACACGGAATCAAGAAACACAAGGAATCAAGGCACAGACGGAATCAAGACACACACGGAATCAAGACATACACGGAATCAAGGCACACTCGGAATCAAGAAACACAAGGAATCAAGGCACAGACGGAATCAAGACACACAAGGAATCAAGGCACATAAGGAATCAAGAAACACAAGGAATCAAGGCACAGACGGAATCAAGACACACACGGAATCAAGCACACGGAATCAAGACACACGGAATCAAGACACAAGGAATCAAAACACAAGGAATCAAGGCACAACGGAATCAAGACACACACGGAATCAAGACACACGGAATCAACAAACACACGGAATCAAGACACACACGGAATCAACAACACAAGGAATCAAGACACAACGGAATCAAGACACACACGGAATCAAGAAACACAAGGAATCACACAGACGGAATCAAGACACCACGGAATCAAGACACACACGGAATCAAGACACGACGGAATCAAGAAACACAAGGAATCAAGACACACGGAATCAAGAAACAAATGGAATCAAGACACACACGGAATCAAGAAACACAAGGAATCAAAACTCAACTCAAGACACATACACGGACAGAGATAAAAAATTTAAACATCTAAGGAATGTGGCGTTTTTTTGTTTTGTTTTTATCAAAAAAACTGTTTTAAATTTGTCAACGTGAGAACTGCCAGAAGGTCAATCATCGGCTGTCCAGAGAATCTATCGAACCTGATGCTGCTACAGGAGAGGACAATATGTGCCCTGTAATTGCAACCGTTTCGACAGGCTCGAACGCAGGTCTATCCGGATTAAGAATATGTTCTATCCGACTTGGATAAACATGTTCAAAGTAACATTTCTAACTTGTGTAAAGAAGAATGAACCTTTTTTTTCAACCTATGCGAGACAAATAATTGAATATGCAGCCCCAGCCTTTTTTCCAACAGAGCTGAGAGTTATGAGTTACATAACTTCTGGAAAACTACTTGAGCAATTGATTGATGGTTGAGAGGTGGGACCAAAGATCTGAATATCAAACCTAGCAAACACAACTAGGTGAATACAACTAGGTGAGAACAAACTTACAAAAACCCACAGTTGTAGATGCAAACTCCATTCATAATTTTAAAAGTTGATATGACAGGAAAATAGACCAGGAGTCATTGCTTTAAACAACCGGCGGCTATATTGTCAGCGTTCAAAAACTGATGCTCAGTCCTGCAAGTACAAATAGGTGAGTACACAGAAATATGAAACATGTGTGTGTTCCTTCTAGACTAACGATTCCTGGATCGAAACCCGGCCAGGCAGGACTGAAATTATTGGTAGCGTTTCCTATCACCTAATGTCTCTGTTCTCCTAGCAGTAAACAGGTATCCAGGAGTTGTGAGCTTCATGTAGGGTTGCATCCTAGTGAGGGTCAGTCAGGGTGTTCGATCTTGTGAGGTGGGTGTTGGTTAGATTAGGTTAGGTTAGGTTTGGTTAGGTTAGGTTAGGTTTAGGTTAAGTTTGGTTAGGTTAGGTTAGGTTAGGTTAAGTTTGGTTAGGTTAGGTTAGGTTAGGTTAAGTTTGGTTAGGTTAGGTTTGGTTAGGTTAGGTTAGGTTAGGTTAGGTTAGGTTAGGTTAGGTTTAGGTTAGGTTAGGTTAGGTTAGGTTTGTTAGGTTAGGTTTGGTTAGGTTTAGGTTAGGTTAGGTTAGGTTAGTTAGGTTAGGTTAGGTTAGGTTAGGTTAGGTTAGGTTAGTTAGGTTAGGTTAGGTTTAGGTTAGGTTAGGTTAGGTTAGGTTAGGTTAGTTAGGTTAGGTTACGTTAGTTAGGTTAGGTTAGGTTAAGTTTGGTTAGGTTAGGTTAGGTTAGGTTAGGTTACGTTAGTTAGTTAGGTTAGGTTAAGTTTGGTTAGGTTAGGTTAGGTTTAGGTTAGGTGAGGTTAAGTTTGGTTAGGTTAGGTTAGGTTAAGTTTGGTTAGGTTAGGTTTGGTTAGGTTAGGTTAGGTTAGGTTAGGTTAGGTTAGGTTAGGTTAGGTTAGGTTAGGTTAGGTTAGGTTAGGTTAGGTTAGGTTAGGTTTGTTAGGTTAGGTTTGGTTAGGTTTAGGTTAGGTTAGGTTAGTTAGGTTAGGTTTGGTTAGGTTTAGGTTAGGTTAGGTTAGGTTTGTTAGGTTAGGTTTAGGTTAGGTTAGGTTAGGTTAGTTAGGTTAGGTTTGGTTAGGTTTAGGTTAGGTTAGGTTAGGTTAGTTAGGTTAGGTTAGGTTAGGTTAGGTTACATTAGTTAGGTTTTAGGTTTGGTTAGGTTTAGGTTAGGTTAGTTAGGTTAGGTTATGTTAGATTAGGTTAGGTTAGTTAGGTTAGGTTTGGTTAGGTTAGGTTACGTTACGTTAGTTAGGTTAGGTTAGATTAGTTAGGTTAGGTTAGTTAGGTTAGGTTAGGTTAGGTTAGGTTAGTTAGGTTAGGTTTGGTTTGGTTAGCTTAGTTAGGTAAGTTAGGTAGATTGGGTTTAGGTGTAGGTTAGGTTAGATTTAGATTAGGTTAAGTTATATTAGGTTTGGTTTTAGATTGTGGTAGGTTATAGGTTAGGGTAGGGTATAGGTTAGGCTAGGTTAAGTTAGGAAATAGGCCAAGAGTTATTGCTATAAACAACCGACGGCTTAAAGGCAGACTCTAAGATTAACGCTCGATCCTCCTGGCACAAATAGGTGAGTACACATATATGTAACATGAATGATGTGTTCCTTCTCGACTCTCAATAAGGGATTCCAGGGTTCGAATCGCGGTCGGGTAGGGCTGTAATTGTTGGTAGCGTTTCCTATCACCCAATGTACCTGTTCACCTAGCAGTAAATAGGTATCCAGGAGTTAGTGAGCTACTAGCATCCTGTTGAGTGAGGGTTAGTTTAACCTTGTGGGGTGGGTGTTGGAGACCACTTTATAATCCTAACATGTATATATAGACTGCCTGACTGCCTGTCCCCCGACTCAAAGAAGTTATATGTATTGACTCAATGAAGCCTAAGAGAACATAATCCAAGGCCTAAGAGTAGTCATTCGTGCTTAGAAGAGGATGTTTAGGTTTTATAAATAGCGGCGGGTGGCATTTATAAGTGATTTGTGCGAGATCAATGGCATCCAAACATTTCCATGTTGGTGCTATAGTCCACTTTTGGTGGTTTGTTTGACTATAAGAACTATCATTAATGGAGAATTGGCTGGTATGTGTGAGTATCCTCCGCCGCAGTTACCATTATCATCACTCACTCACTCACAAGTTATTGGTTACCACTTGTATGCAATAACAACGGCCATACTACCACTTAAAGGACACTGCTTCTCGTCCCATTAGCCAAGTTAAGCAACTTTCAATTTGGTTAGTAATTGGATGGGTAACCTGCCTGGTAACACCAACTGCTAGTACTGCTGATGGCATTCATATTTGGACAGTCCCTGTGGATCAGTGGTAAGGCACTCACCTCGCGCTTCTCAAGCGATTTCGCCTGGGTTCATATCCTGGCTGGCAGGGAAGAGCGGATTGACTAGGCACCAATCCTTAACTTAACGATTCTCTTCACGAAGCAGTGAATGGGTACCTGGTTGTAAACGGTTTGTCGGGTTGTGTTCCAGGGAAAATTAACAATGAGTTTGTGTGTACTCACCTAATTGTACTCACCTTATTGTGCTTGCGGGGGTTGAGCTCTGGCTCTTTGGTCTGCCTCTCAACCGTCAATCAACAGAGTACTGGTTCCTGAGCCTATTGGGCTCTATCATATCTACACTTGAAACTGTGTATGGAGTCAGCCTCCACCACATCACTTCCTAATGCATTCCATTTGTCAACTACTCTGACACTAAAAAAGTTCTTTCTAATATCTCTGTGGCTCATTTGGGCACTCAGTTTCCACCTGTGTCCCCTAGTACGTGTGCCCTTGTTTTAAATAGCCTACCTTTATCTACCCTATCGATTCCCTTGAGAATCTTGAATGTGGTGATCATGTCCCCCTTAACTCTTCTGTCTTCCAACGAAGTGAGGTTTAATTCCCGTAGTCTCTCCTCGTAGCTCATACCTCTTAGCTCGGGTTCTAGTCTGTGGCAAACCTTTGAACCTTTTCCAGTTTAGTCTTATGCTTGACTAGATGTGGACTCCATGCTGGAGCTGCATACTTGGGGATTGGTCTGACATATGTGGTATATAATGTTCTCAAAGATTCCTTTCAGTGTGTGTGTATTTTATAAGAAAGAGACACATAAACATGTGTGTGAATGAATATGTACACCAATTAATAGTGAATGGGCTGGCATGTGTGAGTATTAATGTATACTATGGGCCACACTCACTGAAATATGTTGTCTGTGTGTGTACATACGTGTAATTGGAGTGACTTATCCACGTGAATTTATCTGTGTGTGTATATATCCAATATGAGTGATCCTTGTCATAATTGTGACAGTTTCTGCAATTTGACTGTCGAGACTGTATGTATGTTTGTAATATGTGTGTGTGTGTGTGTGTGTGTGTGTGTGTGTGTGTGTGTGTATATATGTGTGTGTGTGTATATATATGTGTTGTGTGCGCGCGCGCGCACGAATGTCGCGCTCTGAAATATGTACCTATGATTATTAGAGTATACCATTCGAGAATAAATGTCTAACTATTTATCGGTCCATTCTCTCTCTCTGTGCCGGCCTTCCTGCTAAAACTTGTCCACTCATTATGCTGTTGAATATCTATCTCCAATGGTCATTTACCATTAATTAATATATTATTAAGCAGATAAAGTCCTTTACAAATATCTTCATCTTTTAAAGCACATATCTTTCTTCTAACATGAATCACTATAACTCATATACTTTCATCAGTTCCAAACACTTTTCTTATTCCTTCCTTAACATCTTTCCTTATATAACCTATCTCCACAAATTAATATCTTAATGATTAACTGGCAACTCCATGCCTTTCCCTCCCCCCTACCCCTCAGGCACCCCTCTGCAGCTCCCTCGGCCCCCACCCCCCTACCAACACCCTACCCCGCAACCGAGGCCCAAATATAACTACCCCCATACCACAATTACCAGAGACCACCCCCGCCCCCTCCCCCGACCCCGCCTAACAGAGAAAATGACCGCCACAACGCTATACTTACCCAGCCGAACCGTTCGTTCGCGTATGTACTATTTATTGTTGAAAAAACTTAGAATAAAACAAACCGGATTTTCATTCCCTAGTAAAACACATATATATATGTATACAAAACGAGGCCTAGATTAGCACATATTAGGTATTGGATTGCTTGTTTACCATTCACAAACTCATTTGGACACACACACACCACACTAAATATTAAATAATACATACCTTTAAACACACACACACACCACACACACACGTCAGTTTGCCTAAATTCTCCAATATTCATTCATGAAACTGCCTCACTGGACTGCAACCTCATCGAATAAGCTGTCATGTATTTCTAACTCTCAACACAAACTCACAACTTCACACGTCAATCATTGCAAATGTTGATAAATAGACACTAACTAACCTTACTACGAGATATAAATACAAGTGCAAAATTTGATTCAGAAGGCAACTCCAGCGTGGCCTAGTCGGATAGAACATGTTCTTAATCCGGATAGACCTGCGTTCGAGCCTGTCGAAACGGTTGCAAGTACAGGGCACAGATTTATCTGTGTGTCCCCTCCTGTAGGAGCATCAGTTTCGATAGATTCTCTGGATAGCTGAAGATTGATTGACTGACCCCTTGGAATGTGGGGAAGGGTTGAAATCCGGGGGCCCACGGACGGATACCTGGATCCACTGACCTCGGGCAGGTCTTTCAATTCACCTGGATTTCAGGTGGGGAGAAGGGAGGCAATTTGGGTCGACACAAATAGCTTCCTGGACCCAAAACCCCAAAGACACCCAGACACACGGAATCAAGACGCACACGGCTGCAGGAGACACAAGGACTCAAGACACACGCGGAATCAAGACACACACGGACTCAAGACACACGCGGACTCAAGACACACACGGAATCAAGACTCGCGGACTCAAGACACACGCGGAATCAAGACACACGCAGACTCAAGACACACGCGGAATCAAGACACACACGGACTCAAGACACACATGGACTCAAGACACAAACGGATTCAAGACACACGCGGACTCAAGACACACACGGAATCAAGACACACACGGGCACTGACACGATCCCAAGGTGGAGATAAGGGAGGCAATTTGAGGGGACACAAATGGCATCCTGGACTCAATACCCCAGGGATAATGACATAGACACGGACACGGACACGGATACGGACACTCATAGACTCTAACGGACACGGACACACGGAATCAATACACGGACTCAAGACACACACGGACTCAAGACACACACAGAATCAAGACACACATGGACACTGACACGATCCCAAGGTGGAGATAAGGGAGGCAATTTGAGGGGACACAAATGGCATCCTGGACTCAAAACCCCAGGGATAATGGCACGAACACGGACACTAACTAACCTAACCTAAGACTCTGACGGACACGGGAACATACGGAATCAAGACACACGCGGAAACAAGACACACTCAGGAGACACACACGAAATCAAGACACACAAGGAATCAAGGCACAGACCGAATCAAGAAACAAAAGGAATCAAGAAACACAAGGAATCAAGACACACACGGAATCAAGAAACACAAGGAATCAAGAAACACAAGGAATCAAGAAACACAAGGAATCAAGACAAACACGAAACCAAGAAACACAAGGAATCAAGAAACACAAGGAATCAAGAAACACAAGGAATCAAGACAAACACGAAACCAAGAAACACAAGGAATCAAGAAACACAAGGAATCAAGACACGCACGGAATCAAGACACACACGGAATCAAGACACGCACGGAATCAAGACACGCACGGAATCAAGAAACACAAGGAATCAAGAAACACACGGAATCAAGAAACACAAGTAATCAAGAAACACAAGGAATCAAGACACAAACGGAATCAAGACACACACGGAATCAAGACACAAACGGAATCAAGACACACACGGAATCAAGAAACACAAGGAATCAAGAAACACACGGAATCAAGAAACACAAGAAATCAAGACACAAACGGAATCAAGACACACACGGAATCAAGAAACACAAGGAATCAAGGCACAGACGGAATCAAGACACACACGGAATCAAGACACGCACGGAATCAAGAAACACAAGGAATCAAGAAACACACGGAATCAAGAAACACAAGGAATCAAGAAACACAAGGAATCAAGAAACACAAGGAATCAAGACAAACACGGAATCAAGAAACACAAGGAATCAAGAAACACAAGGAATCAAGACACACACGGAATCAAGACACACACGGAATCAAGACACACAAGGAATCAAGAAACAAAAGGAATCAAGAAACACACGGAATCAAGACACACACGGAATTAAGAAACACAAGGAATCAAGACACAAACGGAATCAAGACACACACGGAATCAAGAAACACAAGGAATGGACAGACGGAATCAAGACACACACGGAATCAAGAAACACAAGGAATCAAGGCACAGACGGAATCAAGACACACACGGAATCAAGACATACACGGAATCAAGGCACACTCGGAATCAAGAAACACAAGGAATCAAGGCACAGACGGAATCAAGACACACAAGGAATCAAGGCACATAAGGAATCAAGAAACACAAGGAATCAAGGCACAGACGGAATCAAGACACACACGGAATCAAGACACACGGAATCAACAAACACACGGAATCAAGACACACACGGAATCAACAAACACAAGGAATCAAGACACAAACGGAATCAAGACACACACGGAATCAAGAAACACAAGGAATCAAGGCACAGACGGAATCAAGACACACACGGAATCAAGACACACACGGAATCAAGACACGCACGGAATCAAGAAACACAAGGAATCAAGACACACACGGAATCAAGAAACAAATGGAATCAAGACACACACGGAATCAAGAAACACAAGGAATCAAAACTCAACTCAAGACACATACACGGACAGAGATAAAAAATTTAAACATCTAAGGAATGTGGCGTTTTTTTGTTTTGTTTTTATCAAAAAAACTGTTTTAAATTTGTCAACGTGAGAACTGCCAGAAGGTCAATCATCGGCTGTCCAGAGAATCTATCGAACCTGATGCTGCTACAGGAGAGGACAATATGTGCCCTGTAATTGCAACCGTTTCGACAGGCTCGAACGCAGGTCTATCCGGATTAAGAATATGTTCTATCCGACTTGGATAAAACATGTTCAAAGTAACATTTCTAACTTGTGTAAAGAAGAATGAACCTTTTTTTTCAACCTATGCGAGACAAATAATTGAATATGCAGCCCCAGCCTTTTTTCCAACAGAGCTGAGAGTTATGAGTTACATAACTTCTGGAAAACTACTTGAGCAATTGATTGATGGTTGAGAGGTGGGACCAAAGATCTGAATATCAAACCTAGCAAACACAACTAGGTGAATACAACTAGGTGAGAACAAACTTACAAAAACCCACAGTTGTAGATGCAAACTCCATTCATAATTTTAAAAGTTGATATGACAGGAAAATAGACCAGGAGTCATTGCTTTAAACAACCGGCGGCTATATTGTCAGCGTTCAAAAACTGATGCTCAGTCCTGCAAGTACAAATAGGTGAGTACACAGAAATATGAAACATGTGTGTGTTCCTTCTAGACTAACGATTCCTGGATCGAAACCCGGCCAGGCAGGACTGAAATTATTGGTAGCGTTTCCTATCACCTAATGTCTCTGTTCTCCTAGCAGTAAACAGGTATCCAGGAGTTGTGAGCTTCATGTAGGGTTGCATCCTAGTGAGGGTCAGTCAGGGTGTTCGATCTTGTGAGGTGGGTGTTGGTTAGATTAGGTTAGGTTAGGTTTGGTTAGGTTAGGTTAGGTTTAGGTTAAGTTTGGTTAGGTTAGGTTAGGTTAGGTTAAGTTTGGTTAGGTTAGGTTAGGTTAGGTTAAGTTTGGTTAGGTTAGGTTTGGTTAGGTTAGGTTAGGTTAGGTTAGGTTAGGTTAGGTTAGGTTAGGTTAGGTTAGGTTAGGTTTGTTAGGTTAGGTTTGGTTAGGTTTAGGTTAGGTTAGGTTAGGTTAGTTAGGTTAGGTTAGGTTAGGTTAGGTTAGGTTAGGTTAGTTAGGTTAGGTTAGGTTTAGGTTAGGTTAGGTTAGGTTAGGTTAGGTTAGTTAGGTTAGGTTACGTTAGTTAGGTTAGGTTAGGTTAAGTTTGGTTAGGTTAGGTTAGGTTAGGTTAGGTTACGTTAGTTATGTTAGGTTAGGTTAAGTTTGGTTAGGTTAGGTTAGGTTTAGGTTAGGTGAGGTTAAGTTTGGTTAGGTTAGGTTAGGTTAAGTTTGGTTAGGTTAGGTTTGGTTAGGTTAGGTTAGGTTAGGTTTAGGTTAGGTTAGGTTAGGTTAGGTTAGGTTAGGTTAGGTTAGGTTTAGGTTAGGTTAGGTTAGGTTTGTTAGGTTAGGTTTGGTTAGGTTTAGGTTAGGTTAGGTTAGTTAGGTTAGGTTTGGTTAGGTTTAGGTTAGGTTAGGTTAGGTAGGTTGTTAGGTTAGGTTTAGGTTAGGTTAGGTTAGGTTAGGTTAGTTAGGTTAGGTTTGGTTAGGTTTAGGTTAGGTTAGGTTAGGTTAGTTAGGTTAGGTTAGGTTAGGTTAGGTTACATTAGTTAGGTTAGGTTAGGTTAGGTTTGGTTAGGTTTAGGTTAGGTTAGTTAGGTTAGGTTATGTTAGATTAGGTTAGGTTAGTTAGGTTAGGTTTGGTTAGGTTAGGTTACGTTACGTTAGTTAGGTTAGGTTAGATTAGTTAGGTTAGGTTAGTTAGGTTAGGTTAGGTTAGGTTAGGTTAGTTAGGTTAGGTTTGGTTTGGTTAGCTTAGTTAGGTAAGTTAGGTAGATTGGGTTTAGGTGTAGGTTAGGTTAGATTTAGATTAGGTTAAGTTATATTAGGTTTGGTTTTAGATTGTGGTAGGTTATAGGTTAGGGTAGGGTATAGGTTAGGCTAGGTTAAGTTAGGAAATAGGCCAAGAGTTATTGCTATAAACAACCGACGGCTTAAAGGCAGACTCTAAGATTAACGCTCGATCCTCCTGGCACAAATAGGTGAGTACACATATATGTAACATGAATGATGTGTTCCTTCTCGACTCTCAATAAGGGATTCCAGGGTTCGAATCGCGGTCGGGTAGGGCTGTAATTGTTGGTAGCGTTTCCTATCACCCAATGTACCTGTTCACCTAGCAGTAAATAGGTATCCAGGAGTTAGTGAGCTACTAGCATCCTGTTGAGTGAGGGTTAGTTTAACCTTGTGGGGTGGGTGTTGGAGACCACTTTATAATCCTAACATGTATATATAGACTGCCTGACTGCCTGTCCCCCGACTCAAAGAAGTTATATGTATTGACTCAATGAAGCCTAAGAGAACATAATCCAAGGCCTAAGAGTAGTCATTCGTGCTTAGAAGAGGATTGTTTAGGTTTTATAAATAGCGGCGGGTGGCATTTATAAGTGATTTGTGCGAGATCAATGGCATCCAAACATTTCCATGTTGGTGCTATAGTCCACTTTTGGTTGGTTTGTTTGACTATAAGAACTATCATTAATGGAGAATTGGCTGGTATGTGTGAGTATCCTCCGCCGCAGTTACCATTATCATCACTCACTCACTCACAAGTTATTGGTTACCACTTGTATGCAATAACAACGGCCATACTACCACTTAAAGGACACTGCTTCTCGTCCCATTAGCCAAGTTAAGCAACTTTCAATTTGGTTAGTAATTGGATGGGTAACCTGCCTGGTAACACCAACTGCTAGTACTGCTGATGGCATTCATATTTGGACAGTCCCTGTGGATCAGTGGTAAGGCACTCACCTCGCGCTTCTCAAGCGATTTCGCCTGGGTTCATATCCTGGCTGGCAGGGGAAGAGCGGATTGACTAGGCACCAATCCTTAACTTAACGATTCTCTTCACGAAGCAGTGAATGGGTACCTGGTTGTTAAACGGTTTGTCGGGTTGTGTTCCAGGGAAAATTAACAATGAGTTTGTGTGTACTCACCTAATTGTACTCACCTTATTGTGCTTGCGGGGGTTGAGCTCTGGCTCTTTGGTCTGCCTCTCAACCGTCAATCAACAGGAGTACTGGTTCCTGAGCCTATTGGGCTCTATCATATCTACACTTGAAACTGTGTATGGAGTCAGCCTCCACCACATCACTTCCTAATGCATTCCATTTGTCAACTACTCTGACACTAAAAAAGTTCTTTCTAATATCTCTGTGGCTCATTTGGGCACTCAGTTTCCACCTGTGTCCCCTAGTACGTGTGCCCCTTGTTTTAAATAGCCTACCTTTATCTACCCTATCGATTCCCTTGAGAATCTTGAATGTGGTGATCATGTCCCCCTTAACTCTTCTGTCTTCCAACGAAGTGAGGTTTAATTCCCGTAGTCTCTCCTCGTAGCTCATACCTCTTAGCTCGGGTTCTAGTCTGGTGGCAAACCTTTGAACCTTTTCCAGTTTAGTCTTATGCTTGACTAGATGTGGACTCCATGCTGGAGCTGCATACTTGGGGATTGGTCTGACATATGTGGTATATAATGTTCTCAAAGATTCCTTTCAGTGTGTGTGTATTTTATAAGAAAGAGACACATAAACATGTGTGTGAATGAATATGTACACCAATTAATAGTGAATGGGCTGGCATGTGTGAGTATTAATGTATACTATGGGCCACACTCACTGAAATATGTTGTCTGTGTGTGTACATACGTGTAATTGGAGTGACTTATCCACGTGAATTTATCTGTGTGTGTATATATCCAATATGAGTGATCCTTGTCATAATTGTGACAGTTTCTGCAATTTGACTGTCGAGACTGTATGTATGTTTGTATATATGTGTGTGTGTGTGTGTGTGTGTGTGTGTGTGTGTGTATATATGTGTGTGTGTGTGTATATATATGTGTGTGTGCGCGCGCGCGCACGAATGTCGCGCTCTGAAATATGTACCTATGATTATTAGAGTATACCATTCGAGAATAAATGTCTAACTATTTATCGGTCCATTCTCTCTCTCTGTGCCGGCCTTCCTGCTAAAACTTGTCCACTCATTATGCTGTTGAATATCTATCTCCAATGGTCATTTACCATTAATTAATATATTATTAAGCAGATAAAGTCCTTTACAAATATCTTCATCTTTTAAAGCACATATCTTTCTTCTAACATGAATCACTATAACTCATATACTTTCATCAGTTCCAAACACTTTTCTTATTCCTTCCTTAACATCTTTCCTTATATAACCTATCTCCACAAATTAATATCTTAATGATTAACTGGCAACTCCATGCCTTTCCCTCCCCCCTACCCCTCAGGCACCCCCTCTGCAGCTCCCTCGGCCCCCACCCCCCTACCAACACCCTACCCCGCAACCGAGGCCCAAATATAACTACCCCCATACCACAATTACCAGAGACCACCCCCGCCCCCTCCCCGACCCCCGCCTAACAGAGAAAATGACCGCCACAACGCTATACTTACCCAGCCGAACCGTTCGTTCGCGTATGTACTATTTATTGTTGAAAAAACTTAGAATAAAACAAACCGGATTTTCATTCCCTAGTAAAACACATATATATATGTATACAAAACGAGGCCTAGATTAGCACATATTAGGTATTGGATTGCTTGTTTACCATTCACAAACTCATTTGGACACACACACACCACACTAAATATTAAATAATACATACCTTTAAACACACACACACACACACACACACACACGTCAGTTTGCCTAAATTCTCCAATATTCATTCATGAAACTGCCTCACTGGACTGCAACCTCATCGAATAAGCTGTCATGTATTTCTAACTCTCAACACAAACTCACAACTTCACACGTCAATCATTGCAAATGTTGATAAATAGACACTAACTAACCTTACTACGAGATATAAATACAAGTGCAAAATTTGATTCAGAAGGCAACTCCAGCGTGGCCTAGTCGGATAGAACATGTTCTTAATCCGGATAGACCTGCGTTCGAGCCTGTCGAAACGGTTGCAAGTACAGGGCACAGATTTATCTGTGTGTCCCCTCCTGTAGGAGCATCAGTTTCGATAGATTCTCTGGATAGCTGAAGATTGATTGACTGACCCCTTGGAATGTGGGGAAGGGTTGAAATCCGGGGGCCCACGGACGGATACCTGGATCCACTGACCTCGGGCAGGTCTTTCAATTCACCTGGATTTCAGGTGGGGAGAAGGGAGGCAATTTGGGTCGACACAAATAGCTTCCTGGACCCAAAACCCCAAAGACACCCAGACACACGGAATCAAGACGCACACGGCTGCAGGAGACACAAGGACTCAAGACACACGCGGAATCAAGACACACACGGACTCAAGACACACGCGGACTCAAGACACACACGGAATCAAGACTCGCGGACTCAAGACACACGCGGAATCAAGACACACGCAGACTCAAGACACACGCGGAATCAAGACACACACGGACTCAAGACACACATGGACTCAAGACACAAACGGATTCAAGACACACGCGGACTCAAGACACACACGGAATCAAGACACACACGGCACTGACACGATCCCAAGGTGGAGATAAGGGAGGCAATTTGAGGGGACACAAATGGCATCCTGGACTCAATACCCCAGGGATAATGACATAGACACGGACACGGACACGGATACGGACACTCATAGACTCTAACGGACACGGACACACGGAATCAATACACGGACTCAAGACACACACGGACTCAAGACACACACAGAATCAAGACACACATGGACACTGACACGATCCCAAGGTGGAGATAAGGGAGGCAATTTGAGGGGACACAAATGGCATCCTGGACTCAAAACCCCAGGGATAATGGCACGAACACGGACACTAACTAACCTAACCTAAGACTCTGACGGACACGGGAACATACGGAATCAAGACACACGCGGAAACAAGACACACTCAGGAGACACACACGAAATCAAGACACACAAGGAATCAAGGCACAGACCGAATCAAGAAACAAAAGGAATCAAGAAACACAAGGAATCAAGACACACACGGAATCAAGAAACACAAGGAATCAAGAAACACAAGGAATCAAGAAACACAAGGAATCAAGACAAACACGAAACCAAGAAACACAAGGAATCAAGAAACACAAGGAATCAAGAAACACAAGGAATCAAGACAAACACGAAACCAAGAAACACAAGGAATCAAGAAACACAAGGAATCAAGACACGCACGGAATCAAGACACACACGGAATCAAGACACGCACGGAATCAAGACACGCACGGAATCAAGAAACACAAGGAATCAAGAAACACACGGAATCAAGAAACACAAGTAATCAAGAAACACAAGGAATCAAGACACAAACGGAATCAAGACACACACGGAATCAAGACACAAACGGAATCAAGACACACACGGAATCAAGAAACACAAGGAATCAAGAAACACACGGAATCAAGAAACACAAGAAATCAAGACACAAACGGAATCAAGACACACACGGAATCAAGAAACACAAGGAATCAAGGCACAGACGGAATCAAGACACACACGGAATCAAGACACGCACGGAATCAAGAAACACAAGGAATCAAGAAACACACGGAATCAAGAAACACAAGGAATCAAGAAACACAAGGAATCAAGAAACACAAGGAATCAAGACAAACACGGAATCAAGAAACACAAGGAATCAAGAAACACAAGGAATCAAGACACACACGGAATCAAGACACACACGGAATCAAGACACACAAGGAATCAAGAAACAAAAGGAATCAAGAAACACACGGAATCAAGACACACACGGAATTAAGAAACACAAGGAATCAAGACACAAACGGAATCAAGACACACACGGAATCAAGAAACACAAGGAATGGACAGACGGAATCAAGACACACACGGAATCAAGAAACACAAGGAATCAAGGCACAGACGGAATCAAGACACACACGGAATCAAGACATACACGGAATCAAGGCACACTCGGAATCAAGAAACACAAGGAATCAAGGCACAGACGGAATCAAGACACACAAGGAATCAAGGCACATAAGGAATCAAGAAACACAAGGAATCAAGGCACAGACGGAATCAAGACACACACGGAATCAAGACACACGGAATCAACAAACACACGGAATCAAGACACACACGGAATCAACAAACACAAGGAATCAAGACACAAACGGAATCAAGACACACACGGAATCAAGAAACACAAGGAATCAAGGCACAGACGGAATCAAGACACACACGGAATCAAGACACACACGGAATCAAGACACGCACGGAATCAAGAAACACAAGGAATCAAGACACACACGGAATCAAGAAACAAATGGAATCAAGACACACACGGAATCAAGAAACACAAGGAATCAAAACTCAACTCAAGACACATACACGGACAGAGATAAAAAATTTAAACATCTAAGGAATGTGGCGTTTTTTTGTTTTGTTTTTATCAAAAAAACTGTTTTAAATTTGTCAACGTGAGAACTGCCAGAAGGTCAATCATCGGCTGTCCAGAGAATCTATCGAACCTGATGCTGCTACAGGAGAGGACAATATGTGCCCTGTAATTGCAACCGTTTCGACAGGCTCGAACGCAGGTCTATCCGGATTAAGAATATGTTCTATCCGACTTGGATAAAACATGTTCAAAGTAACATTTCTAACTTGTGTAAAGAAGAATGAACCTTTTTTTTCAACCTATGCGAGACAAATAATTGAATATGCAGCCCCAGCCTTTTTTCCAACAGAGCTGAGAGTTATGAGTTACATAACTTCTGGAAAACTACTTGAGCAATTGATTGATGGTTGAGAGGTGGGACCAAAGATCTGAATATCAAACCTAGCAAACACAACTAGGTGAATACAACTAGGTGAGAACAAACTTACAAAAACCCACAGTTGTAGATGCAAACTCCATTCATAATTTTAAAAGTTGATATGACAGGAAAATAGACCAGGAGTCATTGCTTTAAACAACCGGCGGCTATATTGTCAGCGTTCAAAAACTGATGCTCAGTCCTGCAAGTACAAATAGGTGAGTACACAGAAATATGAAACATGTGTGTGTTCCTTCTAGACTAACGATTCCTGGATCGAAACCCGGCCAGGCAGGACTGAAATTATTGGTAGCGTTTCCTATCACCTAATGTCTCTGTTCTCCTAGCAGTAAACAGGTATCCAGGAGTTGTGAGCTTCATGTAGGGTTGCATCCTAGTGAGGGTCAGTCAGGGTGTTCGATCTTGTGAGGTGGGTGTTGGTTAGATTAGGTTAGGTTAGGTTTGGTTAGGTTAGGTTAGGTTTAGGTTAAGTTTGGTTAGGTTAGGTTAGGTTAGGTTAAGTTTGGTTAGGTTAGGTTAGGTTAGGTTAAGTTTGGTTAGGTTAGGTTTGGTTAGGTTAGGTTAGGTTAGGTTAGGTTAGGTTAGGTTAGGTTAGGTTAGGTTAGGTTTGTTAGGTTAGGTTTGGTTAGGTTTAGGTTAGGTTAGGTTAGGTTAGTTAGGTTAGGTTAGGTTAGGTTAGGTTAGGTTAGGTTAGTTAGGTTAGGTTAGGTTTAGGTTAGGTTAGGTTAGGTTAGGTTAGGTTAGTTAGGTTAGGTTACGTTAGTTAGGTTAGGTTAGGTTAAGTTTGGTTAGGTTAGGTTAGGTTAGGTTAGGTTACGTTAGTTATGTTAGGTTAGGTTAAGTTTGGTTAGGTTAGGTTAGGTTTAGGTTAGGTGAGGTTAAGTTTGGTTAGGTTAGGTTAGGTTAAGTTTGGTTAGGTTAGGTTTGGTTAGGTTAGGTTAGGTTAGGTTTAGGTTAGGTTAGGTTAGGTTAGGTTAGGTTAGGTTAGGTTAGGTTTAGGTTAGGTTAGGTTAGGTTTGTTAGGTTAGGTTTGGTTAGGTTTAGGTTAGGTTAGGTTAGTTAGGTTAGGTTTGGTTAGGTTTAGGTTAGGTTAGGTTAGGTTTGTTAGGTTAGGTTTAGGTTAGGTTAGGTTAGGTTAGGTTAGTTAGGTTAGGTTTGGTTAGGTTTAGGTTAGGTTAGGTTAGGTTAGTTAGGTTAGGTTAGGTTAGGTTAGGTTACATTAGTTAGGTTAGGTTAGGTTAGGTTTGGTTAGGTTTAGGTTAGGTTAGTTAGGTTAGGTTATGTTAGATTAGGTTAGGTTAGTTAGGTTAGGTTTGGTTAGGTTAGGTTACGTTACGTTAGTTAGGTTAGGTTAGATTAGTTAGGTTAGGTTAGTTAGGTTAGGTTAGGTTAGGTTAGGTTAGTTAGGTTAGGTTTGGTTTGGTTAGCTTAGTTAGGTAAGTTAGGTAGATTGGGTTTAGGTGTAGGTTAGGTTAGATTTAGATTAGGTTAAGTTATATTAGGTTTGGTTTTAGATTGTGGTAGGTTATAGGTTAGGGTAGGGTATAGGTTAGGCTAGGTTAAGTTAGGAAATAGGCCAAGAGTTATTGCTATAAACAACCGACGGCTTAAAGGCAGACTCTAAGATTAACGCTCGATCCTCCTGGCACAAATAGGTGAGTACACATATATGTAACATGAATGATGTGTTCCTTCTCGACTCTCAATAAGGGATTCCAGGGTTCGAATCGCGGTCGGGTAGGGCTGTAATTGTTGGTAGCGTTTCCTATCACCCAATGTACCTGTTCACCTAGCAGTAAATAGGTATCCAGGAGTTAGTGAGCTACTAGCATCCTGTTGAGTGAGGGTTAGTTTAACCTTGTGGGGTGGGTGTTGGAGACCACTTTATAATCCTAACATGTATATATAGACTGCCTGACTGCCTGTCCCCCGACTCAAAGAAGTTATATGTATTGACTCAATGAAGCCTAAGAGAACATAATCCAAGGCCTAAGAGTAGTCATTCGTGCTTAGAAGAGGATTGTTTAGGTTTTATAAATAGCGGCGGGTGGCATTTATAAGTGATTTGTGCGAGATCAATGGCATCCAAACATTTCCATGTTGGTGCTATAGTCCACTTTTGGTTGGTTTGTTTGACTATAAGAACTATCATTAATGGAGAATTGGCTGGTATGTGTGAGTATCCTCCGCCGCAGTTACCATTATCATCACTCACTCACTCACAAGTTATTGGTTACCACTTGTATGCAATAACAACGGCCATACTACCACTTAAAGGACACTGCTTCTCGTCCCATTAGCCAAGTTAAGCAACTTTCAATTTGGTTAGTAATTGGATGGGTAACCTGCCTGGTAACACCAACTGCTAGTACTGCTGATGGCATTCATATTTGGACAGTCCCTGTGGATCAGTGGTAAGGCACTCACCTCGCGCTTCTCAAGCGATTTCGCCTGGGTTCATATCCTGGCTGGCAGGGGAAGAGCGGATTGACTAGGCACCAATCCTTAACTTAACGATTCTCTTCACGAAGCAGTGAATGGGTACCTGGTTGTTAAACGGTTTGTCGGGTTGTGTTCCAGGGAAAATTAACAATGAGTTTGTGTGTACTCACCTAATTGTACTCACCTTATTGTGCTTGCGGGGGTTGAGCTCTGGCTCTTTGGTCTGCCTCTCAACCGTCAATCAACAGGAGTACTGGTTCCTGAGCCTATTGGGCTCTATCATATCTACACTTGAAACTGTGTATGGAGTCAGCCTCCACCACATCACTTCCTAATGCATTCCATTTGTCAACTACTCTGACACTAAAAAAGTTCTTTCTAATATCTCTGTGGCTCATTTGGGCACTCAGTTTCCACCTGTGTCCCCTAGTACGTGTGCCCCTTGTTTTAAATAGCCTACCTTTATCTACCCTATCGATTCCCTTGAGAATCTTGAATGTGGTGATCATGTCCCCCTTAACTCTTCTGTCTTCCAACGAAGTGAGGTTTAATTCCCGTAGTCTCTCCTCGTAGCTCATACCTCTTAGCTCGGGTTCTAGTCTGGTGGCAAACCTTTGAACCTTTTCCAGTTTAGTCTTATGCTTGACTAGATGTGGACTCCATGCTGGAGCTGCATACTTGGGGATTGGTCTGACATATGTGGTATATAATGTTCTCAAAGATTCCTTTCAGTGTGTGTGTATTTTATAAGAAAGAGACACATAAACATGTGTGTGAATGAATATGTACACCAATTAATAGTGAATGGGCTGGCATGTGTGAGTATTAATGTATACTATGGGCCACACTCACTGAAATATGTTGTCTGTGTGTGTACATACGTGTAATTGGAGTGACTTATCCACGTGAATTTATCTGTGTGTGTATATATCCAATATGAGTGATCCTTGTCATAATTGTGACAGTTTCTGCAATTTGACTGTCGAGACTGTATGTATGTTTGTATATATGTGTGTGTGTGTGTGTGTGTGTGTGTGTGTGTGTGTGTGTATATATGTGTGTGTGTGTGTATATATATATGTGTGTGTGCGCGCGCGCGCACGAATGTCGCGCTCTGAAATATGTACCTATGATTATTAGAGTATACCATTCGAGAATAAATGTCTAACTATTTATCGGTCCATTCTCTCTCTCTGTGCCGGCCTTCCTGCTAAAACTTGTCCACTCATTATGCTGTTGAATATCTATCTCCAATGGTCATTTACCATTAATTAATATATTATTAAGCAGATAAAGTCCTTTACAAATATCTTCATCTTTTAAAGCACATATCTTTCTTCTAACATGAATCACTATAACTCATATACTTTCATCAGTTCCAAACACTTTTCTTATTCCTTCCTTAACATCTTTCCTTATATAACCTATCTCCACAAATTAATATCTTAATGATTAACTGGCAACTCCATGCCTTTCCCTCCCCCCTACCCCTCAGGCACCCCCTCTGCAGCTCCCTCGGCCCCCACCCCCCTACCAACACCCTACCCCGCAACCGAGGCCCAAATATAACTACCCCCATACCACAATTACCAGAGACCACCCCCGCCCCCTCCCCCGACCCCCGCCTAACAGAGAAAATGACCGCCACAACGCTATACTTACCCAGCCGAACCGTTCGTTCGCGTATGTACTATTTATTGTTGAAAAAACTTAGAATAAAACAAACCGGATTTTCATTCCCTAGTAAAACACATATATATATGTATACAAAACGAGGCCTAGATTAGCACATATTAGGTATTGGATTGCTTGTTTACCATTCACAAACTCATTTGGACACACACACACCACACTAAATATTAAATAATACATACCTTTAAACACACACACACACACACACACACACACGTCAGTTTGCCTAAATTCTCCAATATTCATTCATGAAACTGCCTCACTGGACTGCAACCTCATCGAATAAGCTGTCATGTATTTCTAACTCTCAACACAAACTCACAACTTCACACGTCAATCATTGCAAATGTTGATAAATAGACACTAACTAACCTTACTACGAGATATAAATACAAGTGCAAAATTTGATTCAGAAGGCAACTCCAGCGTGGCCTAGTCGGATAGAACATGTTCTTAATCCGGATAGACCTGCGTTCGAGCCTGTCGAAACGGTTGCAAGTACAGGGCACAGATTTATCTGTGTGTCCCCTCCTGTAGGAGCATCAGTTTCGATAGATTCTCTGGATAGCTGAAGATTGATTGACTGACCCCTTGGAATGTGGGGAAGGGTTGAAATCCGGGGGCCCACGGACGGATACCTGGATCCACTGACCTCGGGCAGGTCTTTCAATTCACCTGGATTTCAGGTGGGGAGAAGGGAGGCAATTTGGGTCGACACAAATAGCTTCCTGGACCCAAAACCCCAAAGACACCCAGACACACGGAATCAAGACGCACACGGCTGCAGGAGACACAAGGACTCAAGACACACGCGGAATCAAGACACACACGGACTCAAGACACACGCGGACTCAAGACACACACGGAATCAAGACTCGCGGACTCAAGACACACGCGGAATCAAGACACACGCAGACTCAAGACACACGCGGAATCAAGACACACACGGACTCAAGACACACATGGACTCAAGACACAAACGGATTCAAGACACACGCGGACTCAAGACACACACGGAATCAAGACACACACGGCACTGACACGATCCCAAGGTGGAGATAAGGGAGGCAATTTGAGGGGACACAAATGGCATCCTGGACTCAATACCCCAGGGATAATGACATAGACACGGACACGGACACGGATACGGACACTCATAGACTCTAACGGACACGGACACACGGAATCAATACACGGACTCAAGACACACACGGACTCAAGACACACACAGAATCAAGACACACATGGACACTGACACGATCCCAAGGTGGAGATAAGGGAGGCAATTTGAGGGGACACAAATGGCATCCTGGACTCAAAACCCCAGGGATAATGGCACGAACACGGACACTAACTAACCTAACCTAAGACTCTGACGGACACGGGAACATACGGAATCAAGACACACGCGGAAACAAGACACACTCAGGAGACACACACGAAATCAAGACACACAAGGAATCAAGGCACAGACCGAATCAAGAAACAAAAGGAATCAAGAAACACAAGGAATCAAGACACACACGGAATCAAGAAACACAAGGAATCAAGAAACACAAGGAATCAAGAAACACAAGGAATCAAGACAAACACGAAACCAAGAAACACAAGGAATCAAGAAACACAAGGAATCAAGAAACACAAGGAATCAAGACAAACACGAAACCAAGAAACACAAGGAATCAAGAAACACAAGGAATCAAGACACGCACGGAATCAAGACACACACGGAATCAAGACACGCACGGAATCAAGACACGCACGGAATCAAGAAACACAAGGAATCAAGAAACACACGGAATCAAGAAACACAAGTAATCAAGAAACACAAGGAATCAAGACACAAACGGAATCAAGACACACACGGAATCAAGACACAAACGGAATCAAGACACACACGGAATCAAGAAACACAAGGAATCAAGAAACACACGGAATCAAGAAACACAAGAAATCAAGACACAAACGGAATCAAGACACACACGGAATCAAGAAACACAAGGAATCAAGGCACAGACGGAATCAAGACACACACGGAATCAAGACACGCACGGAATCAAGAAACACAAGGAATCAAGAAACACACGGAATCAAGAAACACAAGGAATCAAGAAACACAAGGAATCAAGAAACACAAGGAATCAAGACAAACACGGAATCAAGAAACACAAGGAATCAAGAAACACAAGGAATCAAGACACACACGGAATCAAGACACACACGGAATCAAGACACACAAGGAATCAAGAAACAAAAGGAATCAAGAAACACACGGAATCAAGACACACACGGAATTAAGAAACACAAGGAATCAAGACACAAACGGAATCAAGACACACACGGAATCAAGAAACACAAGGAATGGACAGACGGAATCAAGACACACACGGAATCAAGAAACACAAGGAATCAAGGCACAGACGGAATCAAGACACACACGGAATCAAGACATACACGGAATCAAGGCACACTCGGAATCAAGAAACACAAGGAATCAAGGCACAGACGGAATCAAGACACACAAGGAATCAAGGCACATAAGGAATCAAGAAACACAAGGAATCAAGGCACAGACGGAATCAAGACACACACGGAATCAAGACACACGGAATCAACAAACACACGGAATCAAGACACACACGGAATCAACAAACACAAGGAATCAAGACACAAACGGAATCAAGACACACACGGAATCAAGAAACACAAGGAATCAAGGCACAGACGGAATCAAGACACACACGGAATCAAGACACACACGGAATCAAGACACGCACGGAATCAAGAAACACAAGGAATCAAGACACACACGGAATCAAGAAACAATGGAATCAAGACACACACGGAATCAAGAAACACAAGGAATCAAAACTCAACTCAAGACACATACACGGACAGAGATAAAAAATTTAAACATCTAAGGAATGTGGCGTTTTTTTGTTTTGTTTTTATCAAAAAAACTGTTTTAAATTTGTCAACGTGAGAACTGCCAGAAGGTCAATCATCGGCTGTCCAGAGAATCTATCGAACCTGATGCTGCTACAGGAGAGGACAATATGTGCCCTGTAATTGCAACCGTTTCGACAGGCTCGAACGCAGGTCTATCCGGATTAAGAATATGTTCTATCCGACTTGGATAAACATGTTCAAAGTAACATTTCTAACTTGTGTAAAGAAGAATGAACCTTTTTTTTCAACCTATGCGAGACAAATAATTGAATATGCAGCCCCAGCCTTTTTTCCAACAGAGCTGAGAGTTATGAGTTACATAACTTCTGGAAAACTACTTGAGCAATTGATTGATGGTTGAGAGGTGGGACCAAAGATCTGAATATCAAACCTAGCAAACACAACTAGGTGAATACAACTAGGTGAGAACAAACTTACAAAAACCCACAGTTGTAGATGCAAACTCCATTCATAATTTTAAAAGTTGATATGACAGGAAAATAGACCAGGAGTCATTGCTTTAAACAACCGGCGGCTATATTGTCAGCGTTCAAAAACTGATGCTCAGTCCTGCAAGTACAAATAGGTGAGTACACAGAAATATGAAACATGTGTGTGTTCCTTCTAGACTAACGATTCCTGGATCGAAACCCGGCCAGGCAGGACTGAAATTATTGGTAGCGTTTCCTATCACCTAATGTCTCTGTTCTCCTAGCAGTAAACAGGTATCCAGGAGTTGTGAGCTTCATGTAGGGTTGCATCCTAGTGAGGGTCAGTCAGGGTGTTCGATCTTGTGAGGTGGGTGTTGGTTAGATTAGGTTAGGTTAGGTTTGGTTAGGTTAGGTTAGGTTTAGGTTAAGTTTGGTTAGGTTAGGTTAGGTTAGGTTAAGTTTGGTTAGGTTAGGTTAGGTTAGGTTAAGTTTGGTTAGGTTAGGTTTGGTTAGGTTAGGTTAGGTTAGGTTAGGTTAGGTTAGGTTTAGGTTAGGTTAGGTTAGGTTAGGTTTGTTAGGTTAGGTTTGGTTAGGTTTAGGTTAGGTTAGGTTAGGTTAGTTAGGTTAGGTTAGGTTAGGTTAGGTTAGGTTAGGTTAGTTAGGTTAGGTTAGGTTTAGGTTAGGTTAGGTTAGGTTAGGTTAGGTTAGTTAGGTTAGGTTACGTTAGTTAGGTTAGGTTAGGTTAAGTTTGGTTAGGTTAGGTTAGGTTAGGTTAGGTTACGTTAGTTATGTTAGGTTAGGTTAAGTTTGGTTAGGTTAGGTTGGTTAGGTTAGGTGAGGTTAAGTTTGGTTAGGTTAGGTTAGGTTAAGTTTGGTTAGGTTAGGTTTGGTTAGGTTAGGTTAGGTTAGGTTTAGGTTAGGTTAGGTTAGGTTAGGTTAGGTTAGGTTAGGTTAGGTTTAGGTTAGGTTAGGTTAGGTTTGTTAGGTTAGGTTTGGTTAGGTTTAGGTTAGGTTAGGTTAGTTAGGTTAGGTTTGGTTAGGTTTAGGTTAGGTTAGGTTAGGTTTGTTAGGTTAGGTTTAGGTTAGGTTAGGTTAGGTTAGGTTAGTTAGGTTAGGTTTGGTTAGGTTTAGGTTAGGTTAGGTTAGGTTAGTTAGGTTAGGTTAGGTTAGGTTAGGTTACATTAGTTAGGTTAGGTTAGGTTAGGTTTGGTTAGGTTTAGGTTAGGTTAGTTAGGTTAGGTTATGTTAGATTAGGTTAGGTTAGTTAGGTTAGGTTTGGTTAGGTTAGGTTACGTTACGTTAGTTAGGTTAGGTTAGATTAGTTAGGTTAGGTTAGTTAGGTTAGGTTAGGTTAGGTTAGGTTAGTTAGGTTAGGTTTGGTTTGGTTAGCTTAGTTAGGTAAGTTAGGTAGATTGGGTTTAGGTGTAGGTTAGGTTAGATTTAGATTAGGTTAAGTTATATTAGGTTTGGTTTTAGATTGTGGTAGGTTATAGGTTAGGGTAGGGTATAGGTTAGGCTAGGTTAAGTTAGGAAATAGGCCAAGAGTTATTGCTATAAACAACCGACGGCTTAAAGGCAGACTCTAAGATTAACGCTCGATCCTCCTGGCACAAATAGGTGAGTACACATATATGTAACATGAATGATGTGTTCCTTCTCGACTCTCAATAAGGGATTCCAGGGTTCGAATCGCGGTCGGGTAGGGCTGTAATTGTTGGTAGCGTTTCCTATCACCCAATGTACCTGTTCACCTAGCAGTAAATAGGTATCCAGGAGTTAGTGAGCTACTAGCATCCTGTTGAGTGAGGGTTAGTTTAACCTTGTGGGGTGGGTGTTGGAGACCACTTTATAATCCTAACATGTATATATAGACTGCCTGACTGCCTGTCCCCCGACTCAAAGAAGTTATATGTATTGACTCAATGAAGCCTAAGAGAACATAATCCAAGGCCTAAGAGTAGTCATTCGTGCTTAGAAGAGGATTGTTTAGGTTTTATAAATAGCGGCGGGTGGCATTTATAAGTGATTTGTGCGAGATCAATGGCATCCAAACATTTCCATGTTGGTGCTATAGTCCACTTTTGGTTGGTTTGTTTGACTATAAGAACTATCATTAATGGAGAATTGGCTGGTATGTGTGAGTATCCTCCGCCGCAGTTACCATTATCATCACTCACTCACTCACAAGTTATTGGTTACCACTTGTATGCAATAACAACGGCCATACTACCACTTAAAGGACACTGCTTCTCGTCCCATTAGCCAAGTTAAGCAACTTTCAATTTGGTTAGTAATTGGATGGGTAACCTGCCTGGTAACACCAACTGCTAGTACTGCTGATGGCATTCATATTTGGACAGTCCCTGTGGATCAGTGGTAAGGCACTCACCTCGCGCTTCTCAAGCGATTTCGCCTGGGTTCATATCCTGGCTGGCAGGGGAAGAGCGGATTGACTAGGCACCAATCCTTAACTTAACGATTCTCTTCACGAAGCAGTGAATGGGTACCTGGTTGTTAAACGGTTTGTCGGGTTGTGTTCCAGGGAAAATTAACAATGAGTTTGTGTGTACTCACCTAATTGTACTCACCTTATTGTGCTTGCGGGGGTTGAGCTCTGGCTCTTTGGTCTGCCTCTCAACCGTCAATCAACAGGAGTACTGGTTCCTGAGCCTATTGGGCTCTATCATATCTACACTTGAAACTGTGTATGGAGTCAGCCTCCACCACATCACTTCCTAATGCATTCCATTTGTCAACTACTCTGACACTAAAAAAGTTCTTTCTAATATCTCTGTGGCTCATTTGGGCACTCAGTTTCCACCTGTGTCCCCTAGTACGTGTGCCCCTTGTTTTAAATAGCCTACCTTTATCTACCCTATCGATTCCCTTGAGAATCTTGAATGTGGTGATCATGTCCCCCTTAACTCTTCTGTCTTCCAACGAAGTGAGGTTTAATTCCCGTAGTCTCTCCTCGTAGCTCATACCTCTTAGCTCGGGTTCTAGTCTGGTGGCAAACCTTTGAACCTTTTCCAGTTTAGTCTTATGCTTGACTAGATGTGGACTCCATGCTGGAGCTGCATACTTGGGGATTGGTCTGACATATGTGGTATATAATGTTCTCAAAGATTCCTTTCAGTGTGTGTGTATTTTATAAGAAAGAGACACATAAACATGTGTGTGAATGAATATGTACACCAATTAATAGTGAATGGGCTGGCATGTGTGAGTATTAATGTATACTATGGGCCACACTCACTGAAATATGTTGTCTGTGTGTGTACATACGTGTAATTGGAGTGACTTATCCACGTGAATTTATCTGTGTGTGTATATATCCAATATGAGTGATCCTTGTCATAATTGTGACAGTTTCTGCAATTTGACTGTCGAGACTGTATGTATGTTTGTATTATGTGTGTGTGTGTGTGTGTGTGTGTGTGTGTGTGTGTCTGTATATAGTGTGTGTGTGTGTATATATATATGTGTGTGTGCGCGCGCGCGCACGAATGTCGCGCTCTGAAATATGTACCTATGATTATTAGAGTATACCATTCGAGAAAAATGTCTAACTATTTATCGGTCCATTCTCTCTCTCTGTGCCGGCCTTCCTGCTAAAACTTGTCCACTCATTATGCTGTTGAATATCTATCTCCAATGGTCATTTACCATTAATTAATATATTATTAAGCAGATAAAGTCCTTTACAAATATCTTCATCTTTTAAAGCACATATCTTTCTTCTAACATGAATCACTATAACTCATATACTTTCATCAGTTCCAAACACTTTTCTTATTCCTTCCTTAACATCTTTCCTTATATAACCTATCTCCACAAATTAATATCTTAATGATTAACTGGCAACTCCATGCCTTTCCCTCCCCCCTACCCCTCAGGCACCCCCTCTGCAGCTCCCTCGGCCCCCACCCCCCTACCAACACCCTACCCCGCAACCGAGGCCCAAATATAACTACCCCCATACCACAATTACCAGAGACCACCCCCGCCCCCTCCCCCGACCCCCGCCTAACAGAGAAAATGACCGCCACAACGCTATACTTACCCAGCCGAACCGTTCGTTCGCGTATGTACTATTTATTGTTGAAAAAACTTAGAATAAAACAAACCGGATTTTCATTCCCTAGTAAAACACATATATATATGTATACAAAACGAGGCCTAGATTAGCACATATTAGGTATTGGATTGCTTGTTTACCATTCACAAACTCATTTGGACACACACACACCACACTAAATATTAAATAATACATACCTTTAAACACACACACACACACACACACACACACGTCAGTTTGCCTAAATTCTCCAATATTCATTCATGAAACTGCCTCACTGGACTGCAACCTCATCGAATAAGCTGTCATGTATTTCTAACTCTCAACACAAACTCACAACTTCACACGTCAATCATTGCAAATTTGATAAATAGACACTAACTAACCTTACTACGAGATATAAATACAAGTGCAAAATTTGATTCAGAAGGCAACTCCAGCGTGGCCTAGTCGGATAGAACATGTTCTTAATCCGGATAGACCTGCGTTCGAGCCTGTCGAAACGGTTGCAAGTACAGGGCACAGATTTATCTGTGTGTCCCCTCCTGTAGGAGCATCAGTTTCGATAGATTCTCTGGATAGCTGAAGATTGATTGACTGACCCCTTGGAATGTGGGGAAGGGTTGAAATCCGGGGGCCCACGGACGGATACCTGGATCCACTGACCTCGGGCAGGTCTTTCAATTCACCTGGATTTCAGGTGGGGAGAAGGGAGGCAATTTGGGTCGACACAAATAGCTTCCTGGACCCAAAACCCCAAAGACACCCAGACACACGGAATCAAGACGCACACGGCTGCAGGAGACACAAGGACTCAAGACACACGCGGAATCAAGACACACACGGACTCAAGACACACGCGGACTCAAGACACACACGGAATCAAGACTCGCGGACTCAAGACACACGCGGAATCAAGACACACGCAGACTCAAGACACACGCGGAATCAAGACACACACGGACTCAAGACACACATGGACTCAAGACACAAACGGATTCAAGACACACGCGGACTCAAGACACACACGGAATCAAGACACACACGGGCACTGACACGATCCCAAGGTGGAGATAAGGGAGGCAATTTGAGGGGACACAAATGGCATCCTGGACTCAATACCCCAGGGATAATGACATAGACACGGACACGGACACGGATACGGACACTCATAGACTCTAACGGACACGGACACACGGAATCAATACACGGACTCAAGACACACACGGACTCAAGACACACACAGAATCAAGACACACATGGACACTGACACGATCCCAAGGTGGAGATAAGGGAGGCAATTTGAGGGGACACAAATGGCATCCTGGACTCAAAACCCCAGGGATAATGGCACGAACACGGACACTAACTAACCTAACCTAAGACTCTGACGGACACGGGAACATACGGAATCAAGACACACGCGGAAACAAGACACACTCAGGAGACACACACGAAATCAAGACACACAAGGAATCAAGGCACAGACCGAATCAAGAAACAAAAGGAATCAAGAAACACAAGGAATCAAGACACACACGGAATCAAGAAACACAAGGAATCAAGAAACACAAGGAATCAAGAAACACAAGGAATCAAGACAAACACGAAACCAAGAAACACAAGGAATCAAGAAACACAAGGAATCAAGAAACACAAGGAATCAAGACAAACACGAAACCAAGAAACACAAGGAATCAAGAAACACAAGGAATCAAGACACGCACGGAATCAAGACACAACGGAATCAAGACACGCACGGAATCAAGACACGCACGGAATCAAGAAACACAAGGAATCAAGAAACACACGGAATCAAGAAACACAAGTAATCAAGAAACACAAGGAATCAAGACACAAACGGAATCAAGACACACACGGAATCAAGACACAAACGGAATCAAGACACACACGGAATCAAGAAACACAAGGAATCAAGAAACACACGGAATCAAGAAACACAAGAAATCAAGACACAAACGGAATCAAGACACACACGGAATCAAGAAACACAAGGAATCAAGGCACAGACGGAATCAAGACACACACGGAATCAAGACACGCACGGAATCAAGAAACACAAGGAATCAAGAAACACACGGAATCAAGAAACACAAGGAATCAAGAAACACAAGGAATCAAGAACACAAGGAATCAAGACAAACACGGAATCAAGAAACACAAGGAATCAAGAAACACAAGGAATCAAGACACACACGGAATCAAGACACACACGGAATCAAGACACACAAGGAATCAAGAAACAAAAGGAATCAAGAAACACACGGAATCAAGACACACACGGAATTAAGAAACACAAGGAATCAAGACACAAACGGAATCAAGACACACACGGAATCAAGAAACACAAGGAATGGACAGACGGAATCAAGACACACACGGAATCAAGAAACACAAGGAATCAAGGCACAGACGGAATCAAGACACACACGGAATCAAGACATACACGGAATCAAGGCACACTCGGAATCAAGAAACACAAGGAATCAAGGCACAGACGGAATCAAGACACACAAGGAATCAAGGCACATAAGGAATCAAGAAACACAAGGAATCAAGGCACAGACGGAATCAAGACACACACGGAATCAAGACACACGGAATCAACAAACACACGGAATCAAGACACACACGGAATCAACAAACACAAGGAATCAAGACACAAACGGAATCAAGACACACACGGAATCAAGAAACACAAGGAATCAAGGCACAGACGGAATCAAGACACACACGGAATCAAGACACACACGGAATCAAGACACGCACGGAATCAAGAAACACAAGGAATCAAGACACACACGGAATCAAGAAACAAATGGAATCAAGACACACACGGAATCAAGAAACACAAGGAATCAAAACTCAACTCAAGACACATACACGGACAGAGATAAAAAATTTAAACATCTAAGGAATGTGGCGTTTTTTGTTTTGTTTTTATCAAAAAAACTGTTTTAAATTTGTCAACGTGAGAACTGCCAGAAGGTCAATCATCGGCTGTCCAGAGAATCTATCGAACCTGATGCTGCTACAGGAGAGGACAATATGTGCCCTGTAATTGCAACCGTTTCGACAGGCTCGAACGCAGGTCTATCCGGATTAAGAATATGTTCTATCCGACTTGGATAAAACATGTTCAAAGTAACATTTCTAACTTGTGTAAAGAAGAATGAACCTTTTTTTTCAACCTATGCGAGACAAATAATTGAATATGCAGCCCCAGCCTTTTTTCCAACAGAGCTGAGAGTTATGAGTTACATAACTTCTGGAAAACTACTTGAGCAATTGATTGATGGTTGAGAGGTGGGACCAAAGATCTGAATATCAAACCTAGCAAACACAACTAGGTGAATACAACTAGGTGAGAACAAACTTACAAAAACCCACAGTTGTAGATGCAAACTCCATTCATAATTTTAAAAGTTGATATGACAGGAAAATAGACCAGGAGTCATTGCTTTAAACAACCGGCGGCTATATTGTCAGCGTTCAAAAACTGATGCTCAGTCCTGCAAGTACAAATAGGTGAGTACACAGAAATATGAAACATGTGTGTGTTCCTTCTAGACTAACGATTCCTGGATCGAAACCCGGCCAGGCAGGACTGAAATTATTGGTAGCGTTTCCTATCACCTAATGTCTCTGTTCTCCTAGCAGTAAACAGGTATCCAGGAGTTGTGAGCTTCATGTAGGGTTGCATCCTAGTGAGGGTCAGTCAGGGTGTTCGATCTTGTGAGGTGGGTGTTGGTTAGATTAGGTTAGGTTAGGTTTGGTTAGGTTAGGTTAGGTTTAGGTTAAGTTTGGTTAGGTTAGGTTAGGTTAGGTTAAGTTTGGTTAGGTTAGGTTAGGTTAGGTTAAGTTTGGTTAGGTTAGGTTTGGTTAGGTTAGGTTAGGTTAGGTTAGGTTAGGTTAGGTTAGGTTAGGTTAGGTTAGGTTAGGTTTGTTAGGTTAGGTTTGGTTAGGTTTAGGTTAGGTTAGGTTAGGTTAGTTAGGTTAGGTTAGGTTAGGTTAGGTTAGGTTAGTTAGGTTAGGTTAGGTTAGGTTAGGTTAGGTTAGGTTAGGTTAGTTAGTTAGGTTAGGTTACGTTAGTTAGGTTAGGTTAGGTTAAGTTTGGTTAGGTTAGGTTAGGTTAGGTTAGGTTACGTTAGTTAGGTAGGTTAGGTTAGTTTGGTTAGGTTAGGTTAGGTTAAGTTGGTTAGGTTAGGTTTGGTTAGGTTAGGTTAGGTTTAGGTTAGGTGAGGTTAAGTTTGGTTAGGTTAGGTTAGGTTAAGTTTGGTTAGGTTAGGTTTGGTTAGGTTAGGTTAGGTTAGGTTTAGGTTAGGTTAGGTTAGGTTAGGTTAGGTTAGGTTAGGTTAGGTTTAGGTTAGTTAGGTTAGGTTTGTTAGGTTAGGTTTGGTTAGGTTTAGGTTAGGTTAGGTTAGTTAGGTTAGGTTTGGTTAGGTTTAGGTTAGGTTAGGTTAGGTTTGTTAGGTTAGGTTTAGGTTAGGTTAGGTTAGGTTAGGTTAGTTAGGTTAGGTTTGGTTAGGTTTAGGTTAGGTTAGGTTAGGTTAGTTAGGTTAGGTTAGGTTAGGTTAGGTTACATTAGTTAGGTTAGGTTAGGTTAGGTTTGGTTAGGTTAGGTTAGGTTAGTTAGGTTAGGTTATGTGTTAGGTTAGGTTGTTAGGTTAGGTTGTTATTAGGTTAGGTTAGTTAGGTTAGGTTTGGTTAGGTTAGGTTACGTTACGTTAGTTAGGTTAGGTTAGATTAGTTAGGTTAGGTTAGTTAGGTTAGGTTAGGTTAGGTTAGGTTAGTTTGGTTTGGTTAGCTTAGTTAGGTAAGTTAGGTAGATTGGGTTTAGGTGTAGGTTAGGTTAGATTTAGATTAGGTTAAGTTATATTAGGTTTGGTTTTAGATTGTGGTAGGTTATAGGTTAGGGTAGGGTATAGGTTAGGCTAGGTTAAGTTAGGAAATAGGCCAAGAGTTATTGCTATAAACAACCGACGGCTTAAAGGCAGACTCTAAGATTAACGCTCGATCCTCCTGGCACAAATAGGTGAGTACACATATATGTAACATGAATGATGTGTTCCTTCTCGACTCTCAATAAGGGATTCCAGGGTTCGAATCGCGGTCGGGTAGGGCTGTAATTGTTGGTAGCGTTTCCTATCACCCAATGTACCTGTTCACCTAGCAGTAAATAGGTATCCAGGAGTTAGTGAGCTACTAGCATCCTGTTGAGTGAGGGTTAGTTTAACCTTGTGGGGTGGGTGTTGGAGACCACTTTATAATCCTAACATGTATATATAGACTGCCTGACTGCCTGTCCCCCGACTCAAAGAAGTTATATGTATTGACTCAATGAAGCCTAAGAGAACATAATCCAAGGCCTAAGAGTAGTCATTCGTGCTTAGAAGAGGATTGTTTAGGTTTTATAAATAGCGGCGGGTGGCATTTATAAGTGATTTGTGCGAGATCAATGGCATCCAAACATTTCCATGTTGGTGCTATAGTCCACTTTTGGTTGGTTTGTTTGACTATAAGAACTATCATTAATGGAGAATTGGCTGGTATGTGTGAGTATCCTCCGCCGCAGTTACCATTATCATCACTCACTCACTCACAAGTTATTGGTTACCACTTGTATGCAATAACAACGGCCATACTACCACTTAAAGGACACTGCTTCTCGTCCCATTAGCCAAGTTAAGCAACTTTCAATTTGGTTAGTAATTGGATGGGTAACCTGCCTGGTAACACCAACTGCTAGTACTGCTGATGGCATTCATATTTGGACAGTCCCTGTGGATCAGTGGTAAGGCACTCACCTCGCGCTTCTCAAGCGATTTCGCCTGGGTTCATATCCTGGCTGGCAGGGGAAGAGCGGATTGACTAGGCACCAATCCTTAACTTAACGATTCTCTTCACGAAGCAGTGAATGGGTACCTGGTTGTTAAACGGTTTGTCGGGTTGTGTTCCAGGGAAAATTAACAATGAGTTTGTGTGTACTCACCTAATTGTACTCACCTTATTGTGCTTGCGGGGGTTGAGCTCTGGCTCTTTGGTCTGCCTCTCAACCGTCAATCAACAGGAGTACTGGTTCCTGAGCCTATTGGGCTCTATCATATCTACACTTGAAACTGTGTATGGAGTCAGCCTCCACCACATCACTTCCTAATGCATTCCATTTGTCAACTACTCTGACACTAAAAAAGTTCTTTCTAATATCTCTGTGGCTCATTTGGGCACTCAGTTTCCACCTGTGTCCCCTAGTACGTGTGCCCCTTGTTTTAAATAGCCTACCTTTATCTACCCTATCGATTCCCTTGAGAATCTTGAATGTGGTGATCATGTCCCCCTTAACTCTTCTGTCTTCCAACGAAGTGAGGTTTAATTCCCGTAGTCTCTCCTCGTAGCTCATACCTCTTAGCTCGGGTTCTAGTCTGGTGGCAAACCTTTGAACCTTTTCCAGTTTAGTCTTATGCTTGACTAGATGTGGACTCCATGCTGGAGCTGCATACTTGGGGATTGGTCTGACATATGTGGTATATAATGTTCTCAAAGATTCCTTTCAGTGTGTGTGTATTTTATAAGAAAGAGACACATAAACATGTGTGTGAATGAATATGTACACCAATTAATAGTGAATGGGCTGGCATGTGTGAGTATTAATGTATACTATGGGCCACACTCACTGAAATATGTTGTCTGTGTGTGTACATACGTGTAATTGGAGTGACTTATCCACGTGAATTTATCTGTGTGTGTATATATCCAATATGAGTGATCCTTGTCATAATTGTGACAGTTTCTGCAATTTGACTGTCGAGACTGTATGTATGTTTGTATATATGTGTGTGTGTGTGTGTGTGTGTGTGTGTGTGTGTGTGTATATATGTGTGTGTGTGTGTATATATATATGTGTGTGTGCGCGCGCGCGCACGAATGTCGCGCTCTGAAATATGTACCTATGATTATTAGAGTATACCATTCGAGAATAAATGTCTAACTATTTATCGGTCCATTCTCTCTCTCTGTGCCGGCCTTCCTGCTAAAACTTGTCCACTCATTATGCTGTTGAATATCTATCTCCAATGGTCATTTACCATTAATTAATATATTATTAAGCAGATAAAGTCCTTTACAAATATCTTCATCTTTTAAAGCACATATCTTTCTTCTAACATGAATCACTATAACTCATATACTTTCATCAGTTCCAAACACTTTTCTTATTCCTTCCTTAACATCTTTCCTTATATAACCTATCTCCACAAATTAATATCTTAATGATTAACTGGCAACTCCATGCCTTTCCCTCCCCCCTACCCCTCAGGCACCCCCTCTGCAGCTCCCTCGGCCCCCACCCCCCTACCAACACCCTACCCCGCAACCGAGGCCCAAATATAACTACCCCCATACCACAATTACCAGAGACCACCCCCGCCCCCTCCCCCGACCCCCGCCTAACAGAGAAAATGACCGCCACAACGCTATACTTACCCAGCCGAACCGTTCGTTCGCGTATGTACTATTTATTGTTGAAAAAACTTAGAATAAAACAAACCGGATTTTCATTCCCTAGTAAAACACATATATATATGTATACAAAACGAGGCCTAGATTAGCACATATTAGGTATTGGATTGCTTGTTTACCATTCACAAACTCATTTGGACACACACACACCACACTAAATATTAAATAATACATACCTTTAAACACACACACACACACACACACACACACGTCAGTTTGCCTAAATTCTCCAATATTCATTCATGAAACTGCCTCACTGGACTGCAACCTCATCGAATAAGCTGTCATGTATTTCTAACTCTCAACACAAACTCACAACTTCACACGTCAATCATTGCAAATGTTGATAAATAGACACTAACTAACCTTACTACGAGATATAAATACAAGTGCAAAATTTGATTCAGAAGGCAACTCCAGCGTGGCCTAGTCGGATAGAACATGTTCTTAATCCGGATAGACCTGCGTTCGAGCCTGTCGAAACGGTTGCAAGTACAGGGCACAGATTTATCTGTGTGTCCCCTCCTGTAGGAGCATCAGTTTCGATAGATTCTCTGGATAGCTGAAGATTGATTGACTGACCCCTTGGAATGTGGGGAAGGGTTGAAATCCGGGGGCCCACGGACGGATACCTGGATCCACTGACCTCGGGCAGGTCTTTCAATTCACCTGGATTTCAGGTGGGGAGAAGGGAGGCAATTTGGGTCGACACAAATAGCTTCCTGGACCCAAAACCCCAAAGACACCCAGACACACGGAATCAAGACGCACACGGCTGCAGGAGACACAAGGACTCAAGACACACGCGGAATCAAGACACACACGGACTCAAGACACACGCGGACTCAAGACACACACGGAATCAAGACTCGCGGACTCAAGACACACGCGGAATCAAGACACACGCAGACTCAAGACACACGCGGAATCAAGACACACACGGACTCAAGACACACATGGACTCAAGACACAAACGGATTCAAGACACACGCGGACTCAAGACACACACGGAATCAAGACACACACGGGCACTGACACGATCCCAAGGTGGAGATAAGGGAGGCAATTTGAGGGGACACAAATGGCATCCTGGACTCAATACCCCAGGGATAATGACATAGACACGGACACGGACACGGATACGGACACTCATAGACTCTAACGGACACGGACACACGGAATCAATACACGGACTCAAGACACACACGGACTCAAGACACACACAGAATCAAGACACACATGGACACTGACACGATCCCAAGGTGGAGATAAGGGAGGCAATTTGAGGGGACACAAATGGCATCCTGGACTCAAAACCCCAGGGATAATGGCACGAACACGGACACTAACTAACCTAACCTAAGACTCTGACGGACACGGGAACATACGGAATCAAGACACACGCGGAAACAAGACACACTCAGGAGACACACACGAAATCAAGACACACAAGGAATCAAGGCACAGACCGAATCAAGAAACAAAAGGAATCAAGAAACACAAGGAATCAAGACACACACGGAATCAAGAAACACAAGGAATCAAGAAACACAAGGAATCAAGAAACACAAGGAATCAAGACAAACACGAAACCAAGAAACACAAGGAATCAAGAAACACAAGGAATCAAGAAACACAAGGAATCAAGACAAACACGAAACCAAGAAACACAAGGAATCAAGAAACACAAGGAATCAAGACACGCACGGAATCAAGACACACACGGAATCAAGACACGCACGGAATCAAGACACGCACGGAATCAAGAAACACAAGGAATCAAGAAACACACGGAATCAAGAAACACAAGTAATCAAGAAACACAAGGAATCAAGACACAAACGGAATCAAGACACACACGGAATCAAGACACAAACGGAATCAAGACACACACGGAATCAAGAAACACAAGGAATCAAGAAACACACGGAATCAAGAAACACAAGAAATCAAGACACAAACGGAATCAAGACACACACGGAATCAAGAAACACAAGGAATCAAGGCACAGACGGAATCAAGACACACACGGAATCAAGACACGCACGGAATCAAGAAACACAAGGAATCAAGAAACACACGGAATCAAGAAACACAAGGAATCAAGAAACACAAGGAATCAAGAAACACAAGGAATCAAGACAAACACGGAATCAAGAAACACAAGGAATCAAGAAACACAAGGAATCAAGACACACACGGAATCAAGACACACACGGAATCAAGACACACAAGGAATCAAGAAACAAAAGGAATCAAGAAACACACGGAATCAAGACACACACGGAATTAAGAAACACAAGGAATCAAGACACAAACGGAATCAAGACACACACGGAATCAAGAAACACAAGGAATGGACAGACGGAATCAAGACACACACGGAATCAAGAAACACAAGGAATCAAGGCACAGACGGAATCAAGACACACACGGAATCAAGACATACACGGAATCAAGGCACACTCGGAATCAAGAAACACAAGGAATCAAGGCACAGACGGAATCAAGACACACAAGGAATCAAGGCACATAAGGAATCAAGAAACACAAGGAATCAAGGCACAGACGGAATCAAGACACACACGGAATCAAGACACACGGAATCAACAAACACACGGAATCAAGACACACACGGAATCAACAAACACAAGGAATCAAGACACAAACGGAATCAAGACACACACGGAATCAAGAAACACAAGGAATCAAGGCACAGACGGAATCAAGACACACACGGAATCAAGACACACACGGAATCAAGACACGCACGGAATCAAGAAACACAAGGAATCAAGACACACACGGAATCAAGAACAAATGGAATCAAGACACACACGGAATCAAGAAACACAAGGAATCAAAACTCAACTCAAGACACATACACGGACAGAGATAAAAAATTTAAACATCTAAGGAATGTGGCGTTTTTTTGTTTTGTTTTTATCAAAAAAACTGTTTTAAATTTGTCAACGTGAGAACTGCCAGAAGGTCAATCATCGGCTGTCCAGAGAATCTATCGAACCTGATGCTGCTACAGGAGAGGACAATATGTGCCCTGTAATTGCAACCGTTTCGACAGGCTCGAACGCAGGTCTATCCGGATTAAGAATATGTTCTATCCGACTTGGATAAAACATGTTCAAAGTAACATTTCTAACTTGTGTAAAGAAGAATGAACCTTTTTTTTCAACCTATGCGAGACAAATAATTGAATATGCAGCCCCAGCCTTTTTTCCAACAGAGCTGAGAGTTATGAGTTACATAACTTCTGGAAAACTACTTGAGCAATTGATTGATGGTTGAGAGGTGGGACCAAAGATCTGAATATCAAACCTAGCAAACACAACTAGGTGAATACAACTAGGTGAGAACAAACTTACAAAAACCCACAGTTGTAGATGCAAACTCCATTCATAATTTTAAAAGTTGATATGACAGGAAAATAGACCAGGAGTCATTGCTTTAAACAACCGGCGGCTATATTGTCAGCGTTCAAAAACTGATGCTCAGTCCTGCAAGTACAAATAGGTGAGTACACAGAAATATGAAACATGTGTGTGTTCCTTCTAGACTAACGATTCCTGGATCGAAACCCGGCCAGGCAGGACTGAAATTATTGGTAGCGTTTCCTATCACCTAATGTCTCTGTTCTCCTAGCAGTAAACAGGTATCCAGGAGTTGTGAGCTTCATGTAGGGTTGCATCCTAGTGAGGGTCAGTCAGGGTGTTCGATCTTGTGAGGTGGGTGTTGGTTAGATTAGGTTAGGTTAGGTTTGGTTAGGTTAGGTTAGGTTTAGGTTAAGTTTGGTTAGGTTAGGTTAGGTTAGGTTAAGTTTGGTTAGGTTAGGTTAGGTTAGGTTAAGTTTGGTTAGGTTAGGTTTGGTTAGGTTAGGTTAGGTTAGGTTAGGTTAGGTTAGGTTTAGGTTAGGTTAGGTTAGGTTAGGTTTGTTAGGTTAGGTTTGGTTAGGTTTAGGTTAGGTTAGGTTAGGTTAGTTAGGTTAGGTTAGGTTAGGTTAGGTTAGGTTAGGTTAGTTAGGTTAGGTTAGGTTTAGGTTAGGTTAGGTTAGGTTGGTTAGGTTAGTTAGGTTAGGTTACGTTAGTTAGGTTAGGTTAGGTTAAGTTTGGTTAGGTTAGGTTAGGTTAGGTTAGGTTACGTTAGTTATGTTAGGTTAGGTTAAGTTTGGTTAGGTTAGGTTAGGTTTAGGTTAGGTGAGGTTAAGTTTGGTTAGGTTAGGTTAGGTTAAGTTTGGTTAGGTTAGGTTTGGTTAGGTTAGGTTAGGTTAGGTTTAGGTTAGGTTAGGTTAGGTTAGGTTAGGTTAGGTTAGGTTTAGGTTAGGTTAGGTTAGGTTTGTTAGGTTAGGTTTGGTTAGGTTTAGGTTAGGTTAGGTTAGTTAGGTTAGGTTTGGTTAGGTTTAGGTTAGGTTAGGTTAGGTTTGTTAGGTTAGGTTTAGGTTAGGTTAGGTTAGGTTAGGTTAGTTAGGTTAGGTTTGGTTAGGTTTAGGTTAGGTTAGGTTAGGTTAGTTAGGTTAGGTTAGGTTAGGTTAGGTTACATTAGTTAGGTTAGGTTAGGTTAGGTTTGGTTAGGTTTAGGTTAGGTTAGTTAGGTTAGGTTATGTTAGATTAGGTTAGGTTAGTTAGGTTAGGTTTGGTTAGGTTAGGTTACGTTACGTTAGTTAGGTTAGGTTAGATTAGTTAGGTTAGGTTAGTTAGGTTAGGTTAGGTTAGGTTAGGTTAGTTAGGTTAGGTTTGGTTTGGTTAGCTTAGTTAGGTAAGTTAGGTAGATTGGGTTTAGGTGTAGGTTAGGTTAGATTTAGATTAGGTTAAGTTATATTAGGTTTGGTTTTAGATTGTGGTAGGTTATAGGTTAGGGTAGGGTATAGGTTAGGCTAGGTTAAGTTAGGAAATAGGCCAAGAGTTATTGCTATAAACAACCGACGGCTTAAAGGCAGACTCTAAGATTAACGCTCGATCCTCCTGGCACAAATAGGTGAGTACACATATATGTAACATGAATGATGTGTTCCTTCTCGACTCTCAATAAGGGATTCCAGGGTTCGAATCGCGGTCGGGTAGGGCTGTAATTGTTGGTAGCGTTTCCTATCACCCAATGTACCTGTTCACCTAGCAGTAAATAGGTATCCAGGAGTTAGTGAGCTACTAGCATCCTGTTGAGTGAGGGTTAGTTTAACCTTGTGGGGTGGGTGTTGGAGACCACTTTATAATCCTAACATGTATATATAGACTGCCTGACTGCCTGTCCCCCGACTCAAAGAAGTTATATGTATTGACTCAATGAAGCCTAAGAGAACATAATCCAAGGCCTAAGAGTAGTCATTCGTGCTTAGAAGAGGATTGTTTAGGTTTTATAAATAGCGGCGGGTGGCATTTATAAGTGATTTGTGCGAGATCAATGGCATCCAAACATTTCCATGTTGGTGCTATAGTCCACTTTTGGTTGGTTTGTTTGACTATAAGAACTATCATTAATGGAGAATTGGCTGGTATGTGTGAGTATCCTCCGCCGCAGTTACCATTATCATCACTCACTCACTCACAAGTTATTGGTTACCACTTGTATGCAATAACAACGGCCATACTACCACTTAAAGGACACTGCTTCTCGTCCCATTAGCCAAGTTAAGCAACTTTCAATTTGGTTAGTAATTGGATGGGTAACCTGCCTGGTAACACCAACTGCTAGTACTGCTGATGGCATTCATATTTGGACAGTCCCTGTGGATCAGTGGTAAGGCACTCACCTCGCGCTTCTCAAGCGATTTCGCCTGGGTTCATATCCTGGCTGGCAGGGGAAGAGCGGATTGACTAGGCACCAATCCTTAACTTAACGATTCTCTTCACGAAGCAGTGAATGGGTACCTGGTTGTTAAACGGTTTGTCGGGTTGTGTTCCAGGGAAAATTAACAATGAGTTTGTGTGTACTCACCTAATTGTACTCACCTTATTGTGCTTGCGGGGGTTGAGCTCTGGCTCTTTGGTCTGCCTCTCAACCGTCAATCAACAGGAGTACTGGTTCCTGAGCCTATTGGGCTCTATCATATCTACACTTGAAACTGTGTATGGAGTCAGCCTCCACCACATCACTTCCTAATGCATTCCATTTGTCAACTACTCTGACACTAAAAAAGTTCTTTCTAATATCTCTGTGGCTCATTTGGGCACTCAGTTTCCACCTGTGTCCCCTAGTACGTGTGCCCCTTGTTTTAAATAGCCTACCTTTATCTACCCTATCGATTCCCTTGAGAATCTTGAATGTGGTGATCATGTCCCCCTTAACTCTTCTGTCTTCCAACGAAGTGAGGTTTAATTCCCGTAGTCTCTCCTCGTAGCTCATACCTCTTAGCTCGGGTTCTAGTCTGGTGGCAAACCTTTGAACCTTTTCCAGTTTAGTCTTATGCTTGACTAGATGTGGACTCCATGCTGGAGCTGCATACTTGGGGATTGGTCTGACATATGTGGTATATAATGTTCTCAAAGATTCCTTTCAGTGTGTGTGTATTTTATAAGAAAGAGACACATAAACATGTGTGTGAATGAATATGTACACCAATTAATAGTGAATGGGCTGGCATGTGTGAGTATTAATGTATACTATGGGCCACACTCACTGAAATATGTTGTCTGTGTGTGTACATACGTGTAATTGGAGTGACTTATCCACGTGAATTTATCTGTGTGTGTATATATCCAATATGAGTGATCCTTGTCATAATTGTGACAGTTTCTGCAATTTGACTGTCGAGACTGTATGTATGTTTGTATATATGTGTGTGTGTGTGTGTGTGTGTGTGTGTGTGTGTGTATATATGTGTGTGTGTGTGTATATATATATGTGTGTGTGCGCGCGCGCGCACGAATGTCGCGCTCTGAAATATGTACCTATGATTATTAGAGTATACCATTCGAGAATAAATGTCTAACTATTTATCGGTCCATTCTCTCTCTCTGTGCCGGCCTTCCTGCTAAAACTTGTCCACTCATTATGCTGTTGAATATCTATCTCCAATGGTCATTTACCATTAATTAATATATTATTAAGCAGATAAAGTCCTTTACAAATATCTTCATCTTTTAAAGCACATATCTTTCTTCTAACATGAATCACTATAACTCATATACTTTCATCAGTTCCAAACACTTTTCTTATTCCTTCCTTAACATCTTTCCTTATATAACCTATCTCCACAAATTAATATCTTAATGATTAACTGGCAACTCCATGCCTTTCCCTCCCCCCTACCCCTCAGGCACCCCCTCTGCAGCTCCCTCGGCCCCCCCCCCTACCAACACCCTACCCCGCAACCGAGGCCCAAATATAACTACCCCCATACCACAATTACCAGAGACCACCCCCGCCCCCTCCCCCGACCCCCGCCTAACAGAGAAAATGACCGCCACAACGCTATACTTACCCAGCCGAACCGTTCGTTCGCGTATGTACTATTTATTGTTGAAAAAACTTAGAATAAAACAAACCGGATTTTCATTCCCTAGTAAAACACATATATATATGTATACAAAACGAGGCCTAGATTAGCACATATTAGGTATTGGATTGCTTGTTTACCATTCACAAACTCATTTGGACACACACACACCACACTAAATATTAAATAATACATACCTTTAAACACACACACACACACACACACACACGTCAGTTTGCCTAAATTCTCCAATATTCATTCATGAAACTGCCTCACTGGACTGCAACCTCATCGAATAAGCTGTCATGTATTTCTAACTCTCAACACAAACTCACAACTTCACACGTCAATCATTGCAAATGTTGATAAATAGACACTAACTAACCTTACTACGAGATATAAATACAAGTGCAAAATTTGATTCAGAAGGCAACTCCAGCGTGGCCTAGTCGGATAGAACATGTTCTTAATCCGGATAGACCTGCGTTCGAGCCTGTCGAAACGGTTGCAAGTACAGGGCACAGATTTATCTGTGTGTCCCCTCCTGTAGGAGCATCAGTTTCGATAGATTCTCTGGATAGCTGAAGATTGATTGACTGACCCCTTGGAATGTGGGGAAGGGTTGAAATCCGGGGGCCCACGGACGGATACCTGGATCCACTGACCTCGGGCAGGTCTTTCAATTCACCTGGATTTCAGGTGGGGAGAAGGGAGGCAATTTGGGTCGACACAAATAGCTTCCTGGACCCAAAACCCCAAAGACACCCAGACACACGGAATCAAGACGCACACGGCTGCAGGAGACACAAGGACTCAAGACACACGCGGAATCAAGACACACACGGACTCAAGACACACGCGGACTCAAGACACACACGGAATCAAGACTCGCGGACTCAAGACACACGCGGAATCAAGACACACGCAGACTCAAGACACACGCGGAATCAAGACACACACGGACTCAAGACACACATGGACTCAAGACACAAACGGATTCAAGACACACGCGGACTCAAGACACACACGGAATCAAGACACACACGGGCACTGACACGATCCCAAGGTGGAGATAAGGGAGGCAATTTGAGGGGACACAAATGGCATCCTGGACTCAATACCCCAGGGATAATGACATAGACACGGACACGGACACGGATACGGACACTCATAGACTCTAACGGACACGGACACACGGAATCAATACACGGACTCAAGACACACACGGACTCAAGACACACACAGAATCAAGACACACATGGACACTGACACGATCCCAAGGTGGAGATAAGGGAGGCAATTTGAGGGGACACAAATGGCATCCTGGACTCAAAACCCCAGGGATAATGGCACGAACACGGACACTAACTAACCTAACCTAAGACTCTGACGGACACGGGAACATACGGAATCAAGACACACGCGGAAACAAGACACACTCAGGAGACACACACGAAATCAAGACACACAAGGAATCAAGGCACAGACCGAATCAAGAAACAAAAGGAATCAAGAAACACAAGGAATCAAGACACACACGGAATCAAGAAACACAAGGAATCAAGAAACACAAGGAATCAAGAAACACAAGGAATCAAGACAAACACGAAACCAAGAAACACAAGGAATCAAGAAACACAAGGAATCAAGAAACACAAGGAATCAAGACAAACACGAAACCAAGAAACACAAGGAATCAAGAAACACAAGGAATCAAGACACGCACGGAATCAAGACACACACGGAATCAAGACACGCACGGAATCAAGACACGCACGGAATCAAGAAACACAAGGAATCAAGAAACACACGGAATCAAGAAACACAAGTAATCAAGAAACACAAGGAATCAAGACACAAACGGAATCAAGACACACACGGAATCAAGACACAAACGGAATCAAGACACACACGGAATCAAGAAACACAAGGAATCAAGAAACACACGGAATCAAGAAACACAAGAAATCAAGACACAAACGGAATCAAGACACACACGGAATCAAGAAACACAAGGAATCAAGGCACAGACGGAATCAAGACACACACGGAATCAAGACACGCACGGAATCAAGAAACACAAGGAATCAAGAAACACACGGAATCAAGAAACACAAGGAATCAAGAAACACAAGGAATCAAGAAACACAAGGAATCAAGACAAACACGGAATCAAGAAACACAAGGAATCAAGAAACACAAGGAATCAAGACACACACGGAATCAAGACACACACGGAATCAAGACACACAAGGAATCAAGAAACAAAAGGAATCAAGAAACACACGGAATCAAGACACACACGGAATTAAGAAACACAAGGAATCAAGACACAAACGGAATCAAGACACACACGGAATCAAGAAACACAAGGAATGGACAGACGGAATCAAGACACACACGGAATCAAGAAACACAAGGAATCAAGGCACAGACGGAATCAAGACACACACGGAATCAAGACATACACGGAATCAAGGCACACTCGGAATCAAGAAACACAAGGAATCAAGGCACAGACGGAATCAAGACACACAAGGAATCAAGGCACATAAGGAATCAAGAAACACAAGGAATCAAGGCACAGACGGAATCAAGACACACACGGAATCAAGACACACGGAATCAACAAACACACGGAATCAAGACACACACGGAATCAACAAACACAAGGAATCAAGACACAAACGGAATCAAGACACACACGGAATCAAGAAACACAAGGAATCAAGGCACAGACGGAATCAAGACACACACGGAATCAAGACACACACGGAATCAAGACACGCACGGAATCAAGAAACACAAGGAATCAAGACACACACGGAATCAAGAAACAATGGAATCAAGACACACACGGAATCAAGAAACACAAGGAATCAAAACTCAACTCAAGACACATACACGGACAGAGATAAAAAATTTAAACATCTAAGGAATGTGGCGTTTTTTTGTTTTGTTTTTATCAAAAAAACTGTTTTAAATTTGTCAACGTGAGAACTGCCAGAAGGTCAATCATCGGCTGTCCAGAGAATCTATCGAACCTGATGCTGCTACAGGAGAGGACAATATGTGCCCTGTAATTGCAACCGTTTCGACAGGCTCGAACGCAGGTCTATCCGGATTAAGAATATGTTCTATCCGACTTGGATAAACATGTTCAAAGTAACATTTCTAACTTGTGTAAAGAAGAATGAACCTTTTTTTTCAACCTATGCGAGACAAATAATTGAATATGCAGCCCCAGCCTTTTTTCCAACAGAGCTGAGAGTTATGAGTTACATAACTTCTGGAAAACTACTTGAGCAATTGATTGATGGTTGAGAGGTGGGACCAAAGATCTGAATATCAAACCTAGCAAACACAACTAGGTGAATACAACTAGGTGAGAACAAACTTACAAAAACCCACAGTTGTAGATGCAAACTCCATTCATAATTTTAAAAGTTGATATGACAGGAAAATAGACCAGGAGTCATTGCTTTAAACAACCGGCGGCTATATTGTCAGCGTTCAAAAACTGATGCTCAGTCCTGCAAGTACAAATAGGTGAGTACACAGAAATATGAAACATGTGTGTGTTCCTTCTAGACTAACGATTCCTGGATCGAAACCCGGCCAGGCAGGACTGAAATTATTGGTAGCGTTTCCTATCACCTAATGTCTCTGTTCTCCTAGCAGTAAACAGGTATCCAGGAGTTGTGAGCTTCATGTAGGGTTGCATCCTAGTGAGGGTCAGTCAGGGTGTTCGATCTTGTGAGGTGGGTGTTGGTTAGATTAGGTTAGGTTAGGTTTGGTTAGGTTAGGTTAGGTTTAGGTTAAGTTTGGTTAGGTTAGGTTAGGTTAGGTTAAGTTTGGTTAGGTTAGGTTAGGTTAGGTTAAGTTTGGTTAGGTTAGGTTTGGTTAGGTTAGGTTAGGTTAGGTTAGGTTAGGTTAGGTTTAGGTTAGGTTAGGTTAGGTTAGGTTTGTTAGGTTAGGTTTGGTTAGGTTTAGGTTAGGTTAGGTTAGGTTAGTTAGGTTAGGTTAGGTTAGGTTAGGTTAGGTTAGTTAGTTAGGTTAGGTTAGGTTTAGGTTAGGTTAGGTTAGGTTAGGTTAGGTTAGTTAGGTTAGGTTACGTTAGTTAGGTTAGGTTAGGTTAAGTTTGGTTAGGTTAGGTTAGGTTAGGTTAGGTTACGTTAGTTATGTTAGGTTAGGTTAAGTTTGGTTAGGTTAGGTTAGGTTTAGGTTAGGTGAGGTTAAGTTTGGTTAGGTTAGGTTAGGTTAAGTTTGGTTAGGTTAGGTTTGGTTAGGTTAGGTTAGGTTAGGTTTAGGTTAGGTTAGGTTAGGTTAGGTTAGGTTAGGTTAGGTTAGGTTTAGGTTAGGTTAGGTTAGGTTTGTTAGGTTAGGTTTGGTTAGGTTTAGGTTAGGTTAGGTTAGTTAGGTTAGGTTTGGTTAGGTTTAGGTTAGGTTAGGTTAGGTTTGTTAGGTTAGGTTTAGGTTAGGTTAGGTTAGGTTAGGTTAGTTAGGTTAGGTTTGGTTAGGTTTAGGTTAGGTTAGGTTAGGTTAGTTAGGTTAGGTTAGGTTAGGTTAGGTTACATTAGTTAGGTTAGGTTAGGTTAGGTTTGGTTAGGTTTAGGTTAGGTTAGTTAGGTTAGGTTATGTTAGATTAGGTTAGGTTAGTTAGGTTAGGTTTGGTTAGGTTAGGTTACGTTACGTTAGTTAGGTTAGGTTAGATTAGTTAGGTTAGGTTAGTTAGGTTAGGTTAGGTTAGGTTAGTTAGTTAGGTTAGGTTTGGTTTGGTTAGCTTAGTTAGGTAAGTTAGGTAGATTGGGTTTAGGTGTAGGTTAGGTTAGATTTAGATTAGGTTAAGTTATATTAGGTTTGGTTTTAGATTGTGGTAGGTTATAGGTTAGGGTAGGGTATAGGTTAGGCTAGGTTAAGTTAGGAAATAGGCCAAGAGTTATTGCTATAAACAACCGACGGCTTAAAGGCAGACTCTAAGATTAACGCTCGATCCTCCTGGCACAAATAGGTGAGTACACATATATGTAACATGAATGATGTGTTCCTTCTCGACTCTCAATAAGGGATTCCAGGGTTCGAATCGCGGTCGGGTAGGGCTGTAATTGTTGGTAGCGTTTCCTATCACCCAATGTACCTGTTCACCTAGCAGTAAATAGGTATCCAGGAGTTAGTGAGCTACTAGCATCCTGTTGAGTGAGGGTTAGTTTAACCTTGTGGGGTGGGTGTTGGAGACCACTTTATAATCCTAACATGTATATATAGACTGCCTGACTGCCTGTCCCCCGACTCAAAGAAGTTATATGTATTGACTCAATGAAGCCTAAGAGAACATAATCCAAGGCCTAAGAGTAGTCATTCGTGCTTAGAAGAGGATTGTTTAGGTTTTATAAATAGCGGCGGGTGGCATTTATAAGTGATTTGTGCGAGATCAATGGCATCCAAACATTTCCATGTTGGTGCTATAGTCCACTTTTGGTTGGTTTGTTTGACTATAAGAACTATCATTAATGGAGAATTGGCTGGTATGTGTGAGTATCCTCCGCCGCAGTTACCATTATCATCACTCACTCACTCACAAGTTATTGGTTACCACTTGTATGCAATAACAACGGCCATACTACCACTTAAAGGACACTGCTTCTCGTCCCATTAGCCAAGTTAAGCAACTTTCAATTTGGTTAGTAATTGGATGGGTAACCTGCCTGGTAACACCAACTGCTAGTACTGCTGATGGCATTCATATTTGGACAGTCCCTGTGGATCAGTGGTAAGGCACTCACCTCGCGCTTCTCAAGCGATTTCGCCTGGGTTCATATCCTGGCTGGCAGGGGAAGAGCGGATTGACTAGGCACCAATCCTTAACTTAACGATTCTCTTCACGAAGCAGTGAATGGGTACCTGGTTGTTAAACGGTTTGTCGGGTTGTGTTCCAGGGAAAATTAACAATGAGTTTGTGTGTACTCACCTAATTGTACTCACCTTATTGTGCTTGCGGGGGTTGAGCTCTGGCTCTTTGGTCTGCCTCTCAACCGTCAATCAACAGGAGTACTGGTTCCTGAGCCTATTGGGCTCTATCATATCTACACTTGAAACTGTGTATGGAGTCAGCCTCCACCACATCACTTCCTAATGCATTCCATTTGTCAACTACTCTGACACTAAAAAAGTTCTTTCTAATATCTCTGTGGCTCATTTGGGCACTCAGTTTCCACCTGTGTCCCCTAGTACGTGTGCCCCTTGTTTTAAATAGCCTACCTTTATCTACCCTATCGATTCCCTTGAGAATCTTGAATGTGGTGATCATGTCCCCCTTAACTCTTCTGTCTTCCAACGAAGTGAGGTTTAATTCCCGTAGTCTCTCCTCGTAGCTCATACCTCTTAGCTCGGGTTCTAGTCTGGTGGCAAACCTTTGAACCTTTTCCAGTTTAGTCTTATGCTTGACTAGATGTGGACTCCATGCTGGAGCTGCATACTTGGGGATTGGTCTGACATATGTGGTATATAATGTTCTCAAAGATTCCTTTCAGTGTGTGTGTATTTTATAAGAAAGAGACACATAAACATGTGTGTGAATGAATATGTACACCAATTAATAGTGAATGGGCTGGCATGTGTGAGTATTAATGTATACTATGGGCCACACTCACTGAAATATGTTGTCTGTGTGTGTACATACGTGTAATTGGAGTGACTTATCCACGTGAATTTATCTGTGTGTGTATATATCCAATATGAGTGATCCTTGTCATAATTGTGACAGTTTCTGCAATTTGACTGTCGAGACTGTATGTATGTTTGTATATATGTGTGTGTGTGTGTGTGTGTGTGTGTGTGTGTGTGTATATGTGTGTGTGTGTATATATATATGTGTGTGTGCGCGCGCGCGCACGAATGTCGCGCTCTGAAATATGTACCTATGATTATTAGAGTATACCATTCGAGAAAATGTCTAACTATTTATCGGTCCATTCTCTCTCTCTGTGCCGGCCTTCCTGCTAAAACTTGTCCACTCATTATGCTGTTGAATATCTATCTCCAATGGTCATTTACCATTAATTAATATATTATTAAGCAGATAAAGTCCTTTACAAATATCTTCATCTTTTAAAGCACATATCTTTCTTCTAACATGAATCACTATAACTCATATACTTTCATCAGTTCCAAACACTTTTCTTATTCCTTCCTTAACATCTTTCCTTATATAACCTATCTCCACAAATTAATATCTTAATGATTAACTGGCAACTCCATGCCTTTCCCTCCCCCCTACCCCTCAGGCACCCCCTCTGCAGCTCCCTCGGCCCCCACCCCCCTACCAACACCCTACCCCGCAACCGAGGCCCAAATATAACTACCCCCATACCACAATTACCAGAGACCACCCCCGCCCCCTCCCCCGACCCCCGCCTAACAGAGAAAATGACCGCCACAACGCTATACTTACCCAGCCGAACCGTTCGTTCGCGTATGTACTATTTATTGTTGAAAAAACTTAGAATAAAACAAACCGGATTTTCATTCCCTAGTAAAACACATATATATATGTATACAAAACGAGGCCTAGATTAGCACATATTAGGTATTGGATTGCTTGTTTACCATTCACAAACTCATTTGGACACACACACACCACACTAAATATTAAATAATACATACCTTTAAACACACACACACACACACACACACACGTCAGTTTGCCTAAATTCTCCAATATTCATTCATGAAACTGCCTCACTGGACTGCAACCTCATCGAATAAGCTGTCATGTATTTCTAACTCTCAACACAAACTCACAACTTCACACGTCAATCATTGCAAATGTTGATAAATAGACACTAACTAACCTTACTACGAGATATAAATACAAGTGCAAAATTTGATTCAGAAGGCAACTCCAGCGTGGCCTAGTCGGATAGAACATGTTCTTAATCCGGATAGACCTGCGTTCGAGCCTGTCGAAACGGTTGCAAGTACAGGGCACAGATTTATCTGTGTGTCCCCTCCTGTAGGAGCATCAGTTTCGATAGATTCTCTGGATAGCTGAAGATTGATTGACTGACCCCTTGGAATGTGGGGAAGGGTTGAAATCCGGGGGCCCACGGACGGATACCTGGATCCACTGACCTCGGGCAGGTCTTTCAATTCACCTGGATTTCAGGTGGGGAGAAGGGAGGCAATTTGGGTCGACACAAATAGCTTCCTGGACCCAAAACCCCAAAGACACCCAGACACACGGAATCAAGACGCACACGGCTGCAGGAGACACAAGGACTCAAGACACACGCGGAATCAAGACACACACGGACTCAAGACACACGCGGACTCAAGACACACACGGAATCAAGACTCGCGGACTCAAGACACACGCGGAATCAAGACACACGCAGACTCAAGACACACGCGGAATCAAGACACACACGGACTCAAGACACACATGGACTCAAGACACAAACGGATTCAAGACACACGCGGACTCAAGACACACACGGAATCAAGACACACACGGGCACTGACACGATCCCAAGGTGGAGATAAGGGAGGCAATTTGAGGGGACACAAATGGCATCCTGGACTCAATACCCCAGGGATAATGACATAGACACGGACACGGACACGGATACGGACACTCATAGACTCTAACGGACACGGACACACGGAATCAATACACGGACTCAAGACACACACGGACTCAAGACACACACAGAATCAAGACACACATGGACACTGACACGATCCCAAGGTGGAGATAAGGGAGGCAATTTGAGGGGACACAAATGGCATCCTGGACTCAAAACCCCAGGGATAATGGCACGAACACGGACACTAACTAACCTAACCTAAGACTCTGACGGACACGGGAACATACGGAATCAAGACACACGCGGAAACAAGACACACTCAGGAGACACACACGAAATCAAGACACATAAGGAATCAAGGCACAGACCGAATCAAGAAACAAGGAATCAAGAAACACAAGGAATCAAGACACACACGGAATCAAGAAACACAAGGAATCAAGAAACACAAGGAATCAAGAAACACAAGGAATCAAGACAAACACGAAACCAAGAAACACAAGGAATCAAGAAACACAAGGAATCAAGAAACACAAGGAATCAAGAAACACAAGGAATCAAGACAAACACGAAACCAAGAAACACAAGGAATCAAGAAACACAAGGAATCAAGACACGCACGGAATCAAGACACACACGGAATCAAGACACGCACGGAATCAAGACACACACGGAATCAAGACACGCACGGAATCAAGAAACACAAGGAATCAAGAAACACACGGAATCAAGAAACACAAGTAATCAAGAAACACAAGGAATCAAGACACAAACGGAATCAAGACACACGGAATCAAGACACAAACGGAATCAAGACACACACGGAATCAAGAAACACAAGGAATCAAGAAACACACGGAATCAAGAAACACAAGAAATCAAGACACAAACGGAATCAAGACACACACGGAATCAAGAAACACAAGGAATCAAGGCACAGACGGAATCAAGACACACACGGAATCAAGACACGCACGGAATCAAGAAACACAAGGAATCAAGAAACACACGGAATCAAGAAACACAAGGAATCAAGAAACACAAGGAATCAAGAAACACAAGGAATCAAGACAAACACGGAATCAAGAAACACAAGGAATCAAGAAACACAAGGAATCAAGACACACACGGAATCAAGACACACACGGAATCAAGACACACAAGGAATCAAGAAACAAAAGGAATCAAGAAACACACGGAATCAAGACACACACGGAATTAAGAAACACAAGGAATCAAGACACAAACGGAATCAAGCACACACGGAATCAAGAAACACAAGGAATGGACAGACGGAATCAAGACACACACGGAATCAAGAAACACAAGGAATCAAGGCACAGACGGAATCAAGACACACACGGAATCAAGACATACACGGAATCAAGGCACACTCGGAATCAAGAAACACAAGGAATCAAGGCACAGACGGAATCAAGACACACAAGGAATCAAGGCACATAAGGAATCAAGAAACACAAGGAATCAAGGCACAGACGGAATCAAGACACACACGGAATCAAGACACACGGAATCAACAAACACACGGAATCAAGACACACACGGAATCAACAAACACAAGGAATCAAGACACAAACGGAATCAAGACACACACGGAATCAAGAAACACAAGGAATCAAGGCACAGACGGAATCAAGACACACACGGAATCAAGACACACACGGAATCAAGACACGCACGGAATCAAGAAACACAAGGAATCAAGACACACACGGAATCAAGAAACACATGGAATCAAGACACACACGGAATCAAGAAACACAAGGAATCAAAACTCAACTCAAGACACATACACGGACAGAGATAAAAAATTTAAACATCTAAGGAATGTGGCGTTTTTTTGTTTTGTTTTTATCAAAAAAACTGTTTTAAATTTGTCAACGTGAGAACTGCCAGAAGGTCAATCATCGGCTGTCCAGAGAATCTATCGAACCTGATGCTGCTACAGGAGAGGACAATATGTGCCCTGTAATTGCAACCGTTTCGACAGGCTCGAACGCAGGTCTATCCGGATTAAGAATATGTTCTATCCGACTTGGATAGAACATGTTCAAAGTAACATTTCTAACTTGTGTAAAGAAGAATGAACCTTTTTTTTCAACCTATGCGAGACAAATAATTGAATATGCAGCCCCAGCCTTTTTTCCAACAGAGCTGAGAGTTATGAGTTACATAACTTCTGGAAAACTACTTGAGCAATTGATTGATGGTTGAGAGGTGGGACCAAAGATCTGAATATCAAACCTAGCAAACACAACTAGGTGAATACAACTAGGTGAGAACAAACTTACAAAAACCCACAGTTGTAGATGCAAACTCCATTCATAATTTTAAAAGTTGATATGACAGGAAAATAGACCAGGAGTCATTGCTTTAAACAACCGGCGGCTATATTGTCAGCGTTCAAAAACTGATGCTCAGTCCTGCAAGTACAAATAGGTGAGTACACAGAAATATGAAACATGTGTGTGTTCCTTCTAGACTAACGATTCCTGGATCGAAACCCGGCCAGGCAGGACTGAAATTATTGGTAGCGTTTCCTATCACCTAATGCCTCTGTTCTCCTAGCAGTAAACAGGTATCCAGGAGTTGTGAGCTTCATGTAGGGTTGCATCCTAGTGAGGGTCAGTCAGGGTGTTCGATCTTGTGAGGTGGGTGTTGGTTAGATTAGGTTAGGTTAGGTTTGGTTAGGTTAAGTTTGGTTAGGTTAGGTTAGGTTAGGTTAGTTAGGTTAGGTTAGGTTAGGTTTGTTAGGTTAGGTTTGGTTAGGTTTAGGTTAGGTTAGGTTAGGTTAGTTAGGTTAGGTTAGGTTAGGTTAGGTTAGGTTAGTTAGGTTAGGTTAGGTTTAGGTTAGGTTAGGTTAGGTTAGGTTAGTTAGGTTAGGTTACGTTAGTTAGGTTAGGTTAGGTTAGTTTGGTTAGGTTAGGTTAGGTTAGGTTAGGTTAGGTTACGTTAGTTAGGTTAGGTTAGGTTAAGTTTGGTTAGGTTAGGTTAGGTTAAGTTGGTTAGGTTAGGTTTGGTTAGGTTAGGTTAGGTTTAGGTTAGGTGGTTAAGTTTGGTTAGGTTTTGGTTAGTTTGGTTAGGTTAGGTTTGGTTAGGTTAGGTTAGGTTAGGTTTAGGTTAGGTTAGGTTAGGTTAGGTTAGGTTAGGTTAGGTTAGGTTTAGGTTAGGTTAGGTTAGGTTTGTTAGGTTAGGTTTGGTTAGGTTTAGGTTAGGTTATGTTAGTTAGGTTAGGTTTGGTTAGGTTTAGGTTAGGTTAGGTTAGGTTTGTTAGGTTAGGTTTAGGTTAGGTTAGGTTAGGTTAGGTTAGTTAGGTTAGGTTTGGTTAGGTTTGGTTAGGTTAGGTTAGGTTAGTTAGGTTAGGTTAGGTTAGGTTAGGTTACGTTAGTTAGGTAGGTTAGGTTAGGTTTGGTTAGGTTTAGGTTAGGTTAGTTAGGTTAGGTTATGTTAGATTAGGTTAGGTTAGTTAGGTTAGGTTTGGTTAGGTTAGGTTACGTTACGTTAGTTAGGTTAGGTTAGATTAGTTAGGTTAGGTTAGTTAGGTTAGGTTAGGTTAGGTTAGTTAGGTTAGGTTTGGTTTGGTTAGCTTAGTTAGGTAAGTTAGGTAGATTGGGTTTAGGTGTAGGTTAGGTTAGATTTAGATTAGGTTAAGTTATATTAGGTTTGGTTTTAGATTGTGGTAGGTTATAGGTTAGGGTAGGGTATAGGTTAGGCTAGGTTAAGTTAGGAAATAGGCCAAGAGTTATTGCTATAAACAACCGACGGCTTAAAGGCAGACTCTAAGATTAACGCTCGATCCTCCTGGCACAAATAGGTGAGTACACATATATGTAACATGAATGATGTGTTCCTTCTCGACTCTCAAAAGGGATTCCAGGGTTCGAATCGCGGTCGGGTAGGGCTGTAATTGTTGGTAGCGTTTCCTATCACCCAATGCACCTGTTCACCTAGCAGTAAATAGGTACCAGGAGTTAGTGAGCTACTAGCATCCTGTTGAGTGAGGGTTAGTTTAACCTTGTGGGGTGGGTGTGGAGACCACTTTATAATCCTAACATGTATATATAGACTGCCTGACTGCCTGTCCCCCGACTCAAAGAAGTTATATGTATTGACTCAATGAAGCCTAAGAGAACATAATCCAAGGCCTAAGAGTAGTCATTCGTGCTTAGAAGAGGATTGTTTAGGTTTTATAAATAGCGGCGGGTGGCATTTATAAGTGATTTGTGCGAGATCAATGGCATCCAAACATTTCCATGTTGGTGCTATAGTCCACTTTTGGTTGGTTTTTGACTATAAGAACTATCATTAATGGAGAATTGGCTGGTATGTGTGAGTATCCTCCGCCGCAGTTACCATTATCATCACTCACTCACTCACAAGTTATTGGTTACCACTTGTATGCAATAACAACGGCCATACTACCACTTAAAGGACACTGCTTCTCGTCCCATTAGCCAAGTTAAGCAACTTTCAATTTGGTTAGTAATTGGATGGGTAACCTGCCTGGTAACACCAACTGCTAGTACTGCTGATGGCATTCATATTTGGACAGTCCCTGTGGATCAGTGGTAAGGCACTCACCTCGCGCTTCTCAAGCGATTTCGCCTGGGTTCATATCCTGGCTGGCAGGGGAAGAGCGGATTGACTAGGCACCAATCCTTAACTTAACGATTCTCTTCACGAAGCAGTGAATGGGTACCTGGTTGTTAAACGGTTTGTCGGGTTGTGTTCCAGGGAAAATTAACAATGAGTTTGTGTGTACTCACCTAATTGTACTCACCTTATTGTGCTTGCGGGGGTTGAGCTCTGGCTCTTTGGTCTGCCTCTCAACCGTCAATCAACAGGAGTACTGGTTCCTGAGCCTATTGGGCTCTATCATATCTACACTTGAAACTGTGTATGGAGTCAGCCTCCACCACATCACTTCCTAATGCATTCCATTTGTCAACTACTCTGACACTAAAAAAGTTCTTTCTAATATCTCTGTGGCTCATTTGGGCACTCAGTTTCCACCTGTGTCCCCTAGTACGTGTGCCCCTTGTTTTAAATAGCCTACCTTTATCTACCCTATCGATTCCCTTGAGAATCTTGAATGTGGTGATCATGTCCCCCTTAACTCTTCTGTCTTCCAACGAAGTGAGGTTTAATTCCCGTAGTCTCTCCTCGTAGCTCATACCTCTTAGCTCGGGTTCTAGTCTGGTGGCAAACCTTTGAACCTTTTCCAGTTTAGTCTTATGCTTGACTAGATGTGGACTCCATGCTGGAGCTGCATACTTGGGGATTGGTCTGACATATGTGGTATATAATGTTCTCAAAGATTCCTTTCAGTGTGTGTGTATTTTATAAGAAAGAGACACATAAACATGTGTGTGAATGAATATGTACACCAATTAATAGTGAATGGGCTGGCATGTGTGAGTATTAATGTATACTATGGGCCACACTCACTGAAATATGTTGTCTGTGTGTGTACATACGTGTAATTGGAGTGACTTATCCACGTGAATTTATCTGTGTGTGTATATATCCAATATGAGTGATCCTTGTCATAATTGTGACAGTTTCTGCAATTTGACTGTCGAGACTGTATGTATGTTTGTATATATGTGTGTGTGTGTGTGTGTGTGTCTGTATATATGTGTGTGTGTGTATATATATGTGTGTGTGCGCGCGCGCGCACGAATGTCGCGCTCTGAAATATGTACCTATGATTATTAGAGTATACCATTCGAGAAAAAATGTCTAACTATTTATCGGTCCATTCTCTCTCTCTGTGCCGGCCTTCCTGCTAAAACTTGTCCACTCATTATGCTGTTGAATATCTATCTCCAATGGTCATTTACCATTAATTAATATATTATTAAGCAGATAAAGTCCTTTACAAATATCTTCATCTTTTAAAGCACATATCTTTCTTCTAACATGAATCACTATAACTCATATACTTTCATCAGTTCCAAACACTTTTCTTATTCCTTCCTTAACATCTTTCCTTATATAACCTATCTCCACAAATTAATATCTTAATGATTAACTGGCAACTCCATGCCTTTAACTCAGGCCCCCCCTCTGCAGCTCCCTCGGCCCCCACCCCCCTACCAACACCCTACCCCGCAACCGAGGCCCAAATATAACTACCCCCATACCACAATTACCAGAGACCACCCCCGCCCCCTCCCCCGACCCCCGCCTAACAGAGAAAATGACCGCCACAACGCTATACTTACCCAGCCGAACCGTTCGTTCGCGTATGTACTATTTATTGTTGAAAAAACTTAGAATAAAACAAACCGGATTTTCATTCCCTAGTAAAACATATATATATGTATACAAAACGAGGCCTAGATTAGCACATATTAGGTATTGGATTGCTTGTTTACCATTCACAAACTCATTTGGACACACACACACCACACTAAATATTAAATAATACATACCTTTAAACACACACACACACACACACACACACACACACACGTCAGTTTGCCTAAATTCTCCAATATTCATTCATGAAACTGCCTCACTGGACTGCAACCTCATCGAATAAGCTGTCATGTATTTCTAACTCTCAACACAAACTCACAACTTCACACGTCAATCATTGCAAATGTTGATAAATAGACACTAACTAACCTTACTACGAGATATAAATACAAGTGCAAAATTTGATTCAGAAGGCAACTCCAGCGTGGCCTAGTCGGATAGAACATGTTCTTAATCCGGATAGACCTGCGTTCGAGCCTGTCGAAACGGTTGCAAGTACAGGGCACAGATTTATCTGTGTGTCCCCTCCTGTAGGAGCATCAGTTTCGATAGATTCTCTGGATAGCTGAAGATTGATTGACTGACCCCTTGGAATGTGGGGAAGGGTTGAAATCCGGGGGCCCACGGACGGATACCTGGATCCACTGACCTCGGGCAGGTCTTTCAATTCACCTGGATTTCAGGTGGGGAGAAGGGAGGCAATTTGGGTCGACACAAATAGCTTCCTGGACCCAAAACCCCAAAGACACCCAGACACACGGAATCAAGACGCACACGGCTGCAGGAGACACAAGGACTCAAGACACACGCGGAATCAAGACACACACGGACTCAAGACACACGCGGACTCAGCACACACACGGAATCAAGACTCGCGGACTCAAGACACACGCGGAATCAAGACACACGCAGACTCAAGACACACGCGGAATCAAGACACACACGGACTCAAGACACACATGGACTCAAGACACAAACGGATTCAAGACCACACGCGGACTCAAGACACACACGGAATCAAGACACACACGGACACTGACACGATCCCAAGGTGGAGATAAGGGAGGCAATTTGAGGGGACACAAATGGCATCCTGGACTCAATACCCCAGGGATAATGACATAGACACGGACACGGACACGGATACGGACACTCATAGACTTAACGGACACGGACACACGGAATCAATACACGGACTCAAGACACACACGGACTCAAGACACACACAGAATCAAGACACACATGGACACTGACACGATCCCAAGGTGGAGATAAGGGAGGCAATTTGAGGGGACACAAATGGCATCCTGGACTCAAAACCCCAGGGATAATGGCACGAACACGGACACTAACTAACCTAACCTAAGACTCTGACGGACACGGGGAACATACGGAATCAAGACACACGCGGAAACAAGACACACTCAGGAGACACAACACGAAATCAAGACACATAAGGAAATCAAGGCACAGACCGAATCAAGAAACACAAGGAATCAAGAAACACAAGGAATCAAGACACACACGGAATCAAGAAACACAAGGAATCAAGAAACACAAGGAATCAAGAAAACACAAGGAATCAAGACAAACACGAAACCAAGAAACACAAGGAATCAAGAAACACAAGGAATCAAGAAACACAAGGAATCAAGAAACACAAGGAATCAAGACAAACACGAAACCAAGAAACACAAGGAATCAAGAACACAAGGAATCAAGACACGCACGGAATCAAGACACACACGGAATCAAGACACTCACGGAATCAAGACACACACGGAATCAAGACACGCACGGAATCAAGAAACACAAGGATCAAGAAACACACGGAATCAAGAAACACAAGGAATCAAGAAAACACAAGGAATCAAGACACAAACGGAATCAAGACACACACGGATCAAGACACAAACGGAATCAAGACACACACGGAATCAAGAAACACAAGGAATCAAGAAACACACGGAATCAAGAAACACAAGAAATCAAGACACAAACGGAATCAAGACACACACGGAATCAAGAAACACAAGGAATCAAGGCACAGACGGAATCAAGACACACACGGAATCAAGACACGCACGGAATCAAGAAACACAAGGGAATCAAGAAACACACGGAATCAAGAAACACAAGGAATCAAGAACACAAGGAATCAAGAAACACAAGGAATCAAGACAAACACGGAATCAGAAACACAAGGAATCAAAGAAACACAAGGAATCAAGACACACACGGAATCAAGACACACACGGAATCAAGACACACAAGGAATCAAGAAACAAAAGGAATCAAGAAACACACGGAATCAAGACACACACGGAATTAAGAAACACAAGGAATCAAGACACAAACGGAATCAAGACACACACGGAATCAAGAAACACAAGGATGGACAGACGGAATCAAGACACACACGGAATCAAGAAACACAAGGAATCAAGGCACAGACGGAATCAAGACACACACGGAATCAAGACATACACGGAATCAAGGCACACTCGGAATCAAGAAACACAAGGAATCAAGGCACAGACGGAATCAAGACACACAAGGAATCAAGGCACATAAGGAATCAAGACACACACGGAATCAAGACACACACGGAATCAAGACACACACGGAATCAAGAAACACAAGGAATCAAGGCACAGACGGAATCAAGACACACACGGAATCAAGACATACACGGAATCAAGGCACACTCGGAATCAAGAAACACAAGGAATCAAGGCACAGACGGAATCAAGACACACACGGAATCAAGACATACACGGAATCAAGGCACACTCGGAATCAAGAAACACAAGGAATCAAGGCACAGACGGAATCAAGACACACACGGAATCAAGACACACACGGAATCAAGACACACACGGAATCAAGAAACACAAGGAATCAAGGCACAGACGGAATCAAGACACACACGGAATCAAGACATACACGGAATCAAGGCACACTCGGAATCAAGAAACACAAGGAATCAAGGCACAGACGGAATCAAGACACACACGGAATCAAGACATACACGGAATCAAGGCACACTCGGAATCAAGAAACACAAGGAATCAAGGCACAGACGGAATCAAGACACACAAGGAATCAAGGCACATACGGAATCAAGAAACACAAGGAATCAAGGCACAGACGGAATCAAGACACACACGGAATCAAGACACACAAGAATCAAGCACATACGGAATCAAGACACACACGGACTCAAGACACACATGGACTCAAGACACAAACGGATTCAAGACACACGCGGACTCAAGACACACACGGAATCAAGACACACACGGACACTGACACGATCCCAAGGTGGAGATAAGGGAGGCAATTTGAGGGGACACAAATGGCATCCTGGACTCAATACCCCAGGGATAATGACATAGACACGGACACGGACACGGATACGGACACTCATAGACTCTAACGGACACGGACACACGGAATCAATACACGGACTCAAGACACACACGGACTCAAGACACACACAGAATCAAGACACACATGGACACTGACACGATCCCAAGGTGGAGATAAGGGAGGCAATTTGAGGGGACACAAATGGCATCCTGGACTCAAAACCCCAGGGATAATGGCACGAACACGGACACTAACTAACCTAACCTAAGACTCTGACGGACACGGGAACATACGGAATCAAGACACACGCGGAAACAAGACACACTCAGGAGACACACACGAAATCAAGACACATAAGGAATCAAGTCACAGACCGAATCAAGAAACACAAGGAATCAAGAAACACAAGGAATCAAGACACACACGGAATCAAGAAACACAAGGAATCAAGAAACACAAGGAATCAAGAAACACAAGGAATCAAGACAAACACGAAACCAAGAAACACAAGGAATCAAGAAACACAAGGAATCAAGAAACACAAGGAATCAAGAAACACAAGGAATCAAGACAAACACGAAACCAAGAAACACAAGGAATCAAGAAACACAAGGAATCAAGACACGCACGGAATCAAGACACACACGGAATCAAGACACGCACGGAATCAAGACACACACGGAATCAAGACACGCACGGAATCAAGAAACACAAGGAATCAAGAAACACACGGAATCAAGAAACACAAGGAATCAAGAAACACAAGGAATCAAGACACAAACGGAATCAAGACACACACGGAATCAAGACACAAACGGAATCAAGACACACACGGAATCAAGAAACACAAGGAATCAAGAAACACACGGAATCAAGAAACACAAGGAATCAAGACACAAACGGAATCAAGACACACACGGAATCAAGAAACACAAGGAATCAAGGCACAGACGGAATCAAGACACACACGGAATCAAGACACGCACGGAATCAAGAAACACAAGGAATAAAGAAACACACGGAATCAAGAAACACAAGGAATCAAGAAACACAAGGAATCAAGAAACACAAGGAATCAAGACAAACACGGAATCAAGAAACACAAGGAATCAAGAAACACAAGGAATCAAGACACACACGGAATCAAGACACACACGGAATCAAGACACACAAGGAATCAAAACAAAAGGAATCAAGAAACACACGGAATCAAGACACACACGGAATTAAGAAACACAAGGAATCAAGACACAAACGGAATCAAGACACACACGGAATCAAGAAACACAAGGAATGCACAGACGGAATCAAGACACACACGGAATCAAGACACACACGGAATCAAGAAACACAAGGAATCAAGGCACAGACGGAATCAAGACACACACGGAATCAAGACATACACGGAATCAAGGCACACTCGGAATCAAGAAACACAAGGAATCAAGGCACAGACGGAATCAAGACACACACGGAATCAAGACATACACGGAATCAAGGCACACTCGGAATCAAGAAACACAAGGAATCAAGGCACAGACGGAATCAAGACACACAAGGAATCAAGGCACATACGGAATCAAGAAACACAAGGAATCAAGGCACAGACGGAATCAAGCACACACGGAATCAAGACACACAAGGAATCAAGGCACATACGGAATCAAGACAACACGGAATCAAGACACACGGAATCAACAAACACACGGAATCAAGACACACACGGAATCAAGACACAAACGGAATCAAGACACACACGGAATCAAGAAACACAAGGAATCAAGGCACAGACGGAATCAAGACACACACGGAATCAAGACACACACGGAATCAAGACACGCACGGAATCAAGAAACACAAGGAATCAAGACACACACGGAATCAAGAAACACAAGGAATCAAGACACACACGGAATCAAGAAACACAAGGAATCAAAACTCAACTCAAGACACATACACGGACAGAGATAAAAAATTTAAACATCTAAGGAATGTGGCGTTTTTTTGTTTTTTTTTATCAAAAAAACTGTTTTAAATTTGTCAACGTGAGAACTGCCAGAAGGTCAATCATCGGCTGTCCAGAGAATCTATCGAACCTGATGCTGCTACAGGAGAGGACAATATGTGCCCTGTAATTGCAACCGTTTCGACAGGCTCGAACGCAGGTCTATCCGGATTAAGAATATGTTCTATCCAACTTGGATAGAACATGTTCAAAGTAGCAAAGTAACTTGTGTAAAGAAGAATGAACCTTTTTTTTCAACCTATGCGAGACAAATAATTGAATATGCAGCCCCAGCCTTTTTTCCAACAGAGCTGAGAGTTATGAGTTACATAACTTCTGGAAAACTACTTGAGCAATTGATTGATGGTTGAGAGGTGGGACCAAAGATCTGAATATCAAACCTAGCAAACACAACTAGGTGAATACAACTAGGTGAGAACAAACTTACAAAAACCCACAGTTGTAGATGCAAACTCCATTCATAATTTTAAAAGTTGATATGACAGGAAACCAGGACAGGAGACCAGGAGTCATTGCTTTAAACAACCGGCGGCTATATTGTCAGCGTTCAAAAACTGATGCTCAGTCCTGCAAGTACAAATAGGTGAGTACACAGAAATATGAAACATGTGTGTGTTCCTTCTAGACACAGTTCCTAGTTCAGTTCTAGTTCCTTCTAGATCGGGGATTCCTGGATCGAAACCCGGCCAGGCAGGACTGAAATTATTGGTAGCGTTTCCTATCACCTAATGCCTCTGTTCTCCTAGCAGTAAACAGGTATCCAGGAGTTGTGAGCTTCATGTAGGGTTGCATCCTAGTGAGGGTCAGTCAGGGTGTTCGATCTTGTGAGGTGGGTGTTGGTTAGGTTTAGGTTAGGTTTAGGTTGGTTAGGTTAGGTTAGGTTTAGGTTAAGTTTGGTTAGGTTAGGTTAGGTTAGGTTAAGTTTGGTTAGGTTAGGTTAGGTTAGGTTAAGTTTGGTTAGGTTAGGTTTGGTTAGTTAGGTTAGGTTAGGTTAGGTTAGGTTAGGTTAGGTTTAGGTTAGGTTAGGTTAGGTTAGGTTTGTTAGGTTAGGTTTGGTTAGGTTTAGGTTAGGTTAGGTTAGGTTAGTTAGGTTAGGTTAGGTTAGGTTAGGTTAGGTTAGGTTAGGTTAGTTAGGTTAGGTTAGGTTTAGGTTAGGTTAGGTTAGGTTAGGTTAGGTTAGTTAGGTTAGGTTACGTTAGTTAGGTTAGGTTAGGTTAAGTTTGGTTAGGTTAGGTTAGGTTAGGTTAGGTTAGGTTAGGTTAGGTTAGGTTACGTTAGTTAGGTTAGGTTAGGTTAAGTTTGGTTAGGTTAGGTTAGGTTAAGTTTGGTTAGGTTAGGTTTGGTTAGGTTAGGTTAGGTTTAGGTTAGGTGAGGTTAAGTTTGGTTAGGTTAGGTTAGGTTAAGTTTGGTTAGGTTAGGTTTGGTTAGGTTAGGTTAGGTTAGGTTTAGGTTAGGTTAGGTTAGGTTAGGTTAGGTTAGGTTAGGTTAGGTTTAGGTTAGGTTAGGTTAGGTTAGGTTTGTTAGGTTAGGTTTGGTTAGGTTTAGGTTAGGTTAGGTTAGTTAGGTTAGGTTTGGTTAGGTTTAGGTTAGGTTAGGTTAGGTTTGTTAGGTTAGGTTTAGGTTAGGTTAGGTTAGGTTAGGTTAGTTAGGTTAGGTTTGGTTAGGTTTAGGTTAGGTTAGGTTAGGTTAGGTTACGTTAGTTAGGTTAGGTTAGGTTAGGTTTGGTTAGGTTTAGGTTAGGTTAGTTAGGTTAGGTTAGGTTAGATTAGGTTAGGTTAGTTAGGTTAGGTTTGGTTAGGTTAGGTTACGTTACGTTAGTTAGGTTAGGTTAGATTAGTTAGGTTAGGTTAGTTAGGTTAGGTTAGGTGAGGTTAGTTAGGTTAGGTTTGGTTTGGTTAGCTTAGTTAGGTAAGTTAGGTAGATTGGGTTTAGGTGTAGGTTAGGTTAGATTTAGATTAGGTTAAGTTATATTAGGTTTGGTTTTAGATTGTGGTAGGTTATAGGTTAGGGTAGGGTATAGGTTAGGCTAGGTTAAGTTAGGAAATAGGCCAAGAGTTATTGCTATAAACAACCGACGGCTTAAAGGCAGACTCTAAGATTAACGCTCGATCCTCCTGGCACAAATAGGTGAGTACACATATATGTAACATGAATGATGTGTTCCTTCTCGACTCTCAATAAGGGATTCCAGGGTTCGAATCGCGGTCGGGTAGGGCTGTAATTGTTGGTAGCGTTTCCTATCACCCAATGCACCTGTTCACCTAGCAGTAAATAGGTATCCAGGAGTTAGTGAGCTACTAGCATCCTGTTGAGTGAGGGTTAGTTTAACCTTGTGGGGTGGGTGTTGGAGACCACTTTATAATCCTAACATGTATATATAGACTGCCTGACTGCCTGTCCCCCGACTCAAAGAAGTTATATGTATTGACTCAATGAAGCCTAAGAGAACATAATCCAAGGCCTAAGAGTAGTCATTCGTGCTTAGAAGAGGATTGTTTAGGTTTTATAAATAGCGGCGGGTGGCATTTATAAGTGATTTGTGCGAGATCAATGGCATCCAAACATTTCCATGTTGGTGCTATAGTCCACTTTTGGTTGGTTTGTTTGACTATAAGAACTATCATTAATGGAGAATTGGCTGGTATGTGTGAGTATCCTCCGCCGCAGTTACCATTATCATCACTCACTCACTCACAAGTTATTGGTTACCACTTGTATGCAATAACAACGGCCATACTACCACTTAAAGGACACTGCTTCTCGTCCCATTAGCCAAGTTAAGCAACTTTCAATTTGGTTAGTAATTGGATGGGTAACCTGCCTGGTAACACCAACTGCTAGTACTGCTGATGGCATTCATATTTGGACAGTCCCTGTGGATCAGTGGTAAGGCACTCACCTCGCGCTTCTCAAGCGATTTCGCCTGGGTTCATATCCTGGCTGGCAGGGGAAGAGCGGATTGACTAGGCACCAATCCTTAACTTAACGATTCTCTTCACGAAGCAGTGAATGGGTACCTGGTTGTTAAACGGTTTGTCGGGTTGTGTTCCAGGGAAAATTAACAATGAGTTTGTGTGTACTCACCTAATTGTACTCACCTTATTGTGCTTGCGGGGGTTGAGCTCTGGCTCTTTGGTCTGCCTCTCAACCGTCAATCAACAGGAGTACTGGTTCCTGAGCCTATTGGGCTCTATCATATCTACACTTGAAACTGTGTATGGAGTCAGCCTCCACCACATCACTTCCTAATGCATTCCATTTGTCAACTACTCTGACACTAAAAAAGTTCTTTCTAATATCTCTGTGGCTCATTTGGGCACTCAGTTTCCACCTGTGTCCCCTAGTACGTGTGCCCCTTGTTTTAAATAGCCTACCTTTATCTACCCTATCGATTCCCTTGAGAATCTTGAATGTGGTGATCATGTCCCCCTTAACTCTTCTGTCTTCCAACGAAGTGAGGTTTAATTCCCGTAGTCTCTCCTCGTAGCTCATACCTCTTAGCTCGGGTTCTAGTCTGGTGGCAAACCTTTGAACCTTTTCCAGTTTAGTCTTATGCTTGACTAGATGTGGACTCCATGCTGGAGCTGCATACTTGGGGATTGGTCTGACATATGTGGTATATAATGTTCTCAAAGATTCCTTTCAGTGTGTGTGTATTTTATAAGAAAGAGACACATAAACATGTGTGTGAATGAATATGTACACCAATTAATAGTGAATGGGCTGGCATGTGTGAGTATTAATGTATACTATGGGCCACACTCACTGAAATATGTTGTCTGTGTGTGTACATACGTGTAATTGGAGTGACTTATCCACGTGAATTTATCTGTGTGTGTATATATCCAATATGAGTGATCCTTGTCATAATTGTGACAGTTTCTGCAATTTGACTGTCGAGACTGTATGTATGTTTGTATATATGTGTGTGTGTGTGTGTGTGTGTGTCTGTATATATGTGTGTGTGTGTATATATATATGTGTGTGTGCGCGCGCGCGCACGAATGTCGCGCTCTGAAATATGTACCTATGATTATTAGAGTATACCATTCGAGAAAAAATGTCTAACTATTTATCGGTCCATTCTCTCTCTCTGTGCCGGCCTTCCTGCTAAAACTTGTCCACTCATTATGCTGTTGAATATCTATCTCCAATGGTCATTTACCATTAATTAATATATTATTAAGCAGATAAAGTCCTTTACAAATATCTTCATCTTTTAAAGCACATATCTTTCTTCTAACATGAATCACTATAACTCATATACTTTCATCAGTTCCAAACACTTTTCTTATTCCTTCCTTAACATCTTTCCTTATATAACCTATCTCCACAAATTAATATCTTAATGATTAACTGGCAACTCCATGCCTTTAACTCAGGCCCCCCCTCTGCAGCTCCCTCGGCCCCCACCCCCCTACCAACACCCTACCCCCCAACCGAGGCCCAAATATAACTACCCCCATACCACAATTACCAGAGACCACCCCCGCCCCCTCCCCCGACCCCCGCCTAACAGAGAAAATGACCGCCACAACGCTATACTTACCCAGCCGAACCGTTCGTTCGCGTATGTACTATTTATTGTTGAAAAAACTTAGAATAAAACAAACCGGATTTTCATTCCCTAGTAAAACACATATATATATGTATACAAAACGAGGCCTAGATTAGCACATATTAGGTATTGGATTGCTTGTTTACCATTCACAAACTCATTTGGACACACACACACCACACTAAATATTAAATAATACATACCTTTAAACACACACACACACACACACACACACGTCAGTTTGCCTAAATTCTCCAATATTCATTCATGAAACTGCCTCACTGGACTGCAACCTCATCGAATAAGCTGTCATGTATTTCTAACTCTCAACACAAACTCACAACTTCACACGTCAATCATTGCAAATGTTGATAAATAGACACTAACTAACCTTACTACGAGATATAAATACAAGTGCAAAATTTGATTCAGAAGGCAACTCCAGCGTGGCCTAGTCGGATAGAACATGTTCTTAATCCGGATAGACCTGCGTTCGAGCCTGTCGAAACGGTTGCAAGTACAGGGCACAGATTTATCTGTGTGTCCCCTCCTGTAGGAGCATCAGTTTCGATAGATTCTCTGGATAGCTGAAGATTGATTGACTGACCCCTTGGAATGTGGGGAAGGGTTGAAATCCGGGGGCCCACGGACGGATACCTGGATCCACTGACCTCGGGCAGGTCTTTCAATTCACCTGGATTTCAGGTGGGGAGAAGGGAGGCAATTTGGGTCGACACAAATAGCTTCCTGGACCCAAAACCCCAAAGACACCCAGACACACGGAATCAAGACGCACACGGCTGCAGGAGACACAAGGACTCAAGACACACGCGGAATCAAGACACACACGGACTCAAGACACACGCGGAATCAAGACACACGCAGACTCAAGACACACGCGGAATCAAGACACACACGGACTCAAGACACACATGGACTCAAGACACAAACGGATTCAAGACACACGCGGACTCAAGACACACACGGAATCAAGACACACACGGACACTGACACGATCCCAAGGTGGAGATAAGGGAGGCAATTTGAGGGGACACAAATGGCATCCTGGACTCAATACCCCAGGGATAATGACATAGACACGGACACGGACACGGATACGGACACTCATAGACTCTAACGGACACGGACACACGGAATCAATACACGGACTCAAGACACACACGGACTCAAGACACACACAGAATCAAGACACACATGGACACTGACACGATCCCAAGGTGGAGATAAGGGAGGCAATTTGAGGGGACACAAATGGCATCCTGGACTCAAAACCCCAGGGATAATGGCACGAACACGGACACTAACTAACCTAACCTAAGACTCTGACGGACACGGGAACATACGGAATCAAGACACACGCGGAAACAAGACACACTCAGGAGACACACACGAAATCAAGACACATAAGGAATCAAGTCACAGACCGAATCAAGAAACACAAGGAATCAAGAAACACAAGGAATCAAGACACACACGGAATCAAGAAACACAAGGAATCAAGAAACACAAGGAATCAAGAAACACAAGGAATCAAGACAAACACGAAACCAAGAAACACAAGGAATCAAGAAACACAAGGAATCAAGAAACACAAGGAATCAAGAAACACAAGGAATCAAGACAAACACGAAACCAAGAAACACAAGGAATCAAGAAACACAAGGAATCAAGACACGCACGGAATCAAGACACACACGGAATCAAGACACGCACGGAATCAAGACACACACGGAATCAAGACACGCACGGAATCAAGAAACACAAGGAATCAAGAAACACACGGAATCAAGAAACACAAGGAATCAAGAAACACAAGGAATCAAGACACAAACGGAATCAAGACACACACGGAATCAAGACACAAACGGAATCAAGACACACACGGAATCAAGAAACACAAGGAATCAAGAAACACACGGAATCAAGAAACACAAGGAATCAAGACACAAACGGAATCAAGACACACACGGAATCAAGAAACACAAGGAATCAAGGCACAGACGGAATCAAGACACACACGGAATCAAGACACGCACGGAATCAAGAAACACTAGGAATAAAGAAACACACGGAATCAAGAAACACAAGGAATCAAGAAACACAAGGAATCAAGAAACACAAGGAATCAAGACAAACACGGAATCAAGAAACACAAGGAATCAAGAAACACAAGGAATCAAGACACACACGGAATCAAGACACACACGGAATCAAGACACACAAGGAATCAAGAAACAAAAGGAATCAAGAAACACACGGAATCAAGACACACACGAAATTAAGAAACACAAGGAATCAAGACACAAACGGAATCAAGACACACACGGAATCAAGAAACACAAGGAATGCACAGACGGAATCAAGACACACACGGAATCAAGACACACACGGAATCAAGAAACACAAGGAATCAAGGCACAGACGGAATCAAGACACACACGGAATCAAGACATACACGGAATCAAGGCACACTCGGAATCAAGAAACACAAGGAATCAAGGCACAGACGGAATCAAGACACACACGGAATCAAGACATACACGGAATCAAGGCACACTCGGAATCAAGAAACACAAGGAATCAAGGCACAGACGGAATCAAGACACACAAGGAATCAAGGCACATACGGAATCAAGAAACACAAGGAATCAAGGCACAGACGGAATCAAGACACACACGGAATCAAGACACACAAGGAATCAAGGCACATACGGAATCAAGACACACACGGAATCAAGACACACGGAATCAACAAACACACGGAATCAAGACACACACGGAATCAAGACACAAACGGAATCAAGACACACACGGAATCAAGAAACACAAGGAATCAAGGCACAGACGGAATCAAGACACACACGGAATCAAGACACACACGGAATCAAGACACGCACGGAATCAAGAAACACAAGGAATCAAGACACACACGGAATCAAGAAACACATGGAATCAAGACACACACGGAATCAAGAAACACAAGGAATCAAAACTCAACTCAAGACACATACACGGACAGAGATAAAAAATTTAAACATCTAAGGAATGTGGCGTTTTTTTGTTTTTTTTTTATCAAAAAAACTGTTTTAAATTTGTCAACGTGAGAACTGCCAGAAGGTCAATCATCGGCTGTCCAGAGAATCTATCGAACCTGATGCTGCTACAGGAGAGGACAATATGTGCCCTGTAATTGCAACCGTTTCGACAGGCTCGAACGCAGGTCTATCCGGATTAAGAATATGTTCTATCCAACTTGGATAGAACATGTTCAAAGTAGCAAAGTAACTTGTGTAAAGAAGAATGAACCTTTTTTTCAACCTATGCGAGACAAATAATTGAATATGCAGCCCCAGCCTTTTTTCCAACAGAGCTGAGAGTTATGAGTTACATAACTTCTGGAAAACTACTTGAGCAATTGATTGATGGTTGAGAGGTGGGACCAAAGATCTGAATATCAAACCTAGCAAACACAACTAGGTGAATACAACTAGGTGAGAACAAACTTACAAAAACCCACAGTTGTAGATGCAAACTCCATTCATAATTTTAAAAGTTGATATGACAGGAAACCAACAGGAGACCAGGAGTCATTGCTTTAAACAACCGGCGGCTATATTGTCAGCGTTCAAAAACTGATGCTCAGTCCTGCAAGTACAAATAGGTGAGTACACAGAAATATGAAACATGTGTGTGTTCCTTCTAGACACAGTTCCTAGTTCAGTTCTAGTTCCTTCTAGATCGGGGATTCCTGGATCGAAACCCGGCCAGGCAGGACTGAAATTATTGGTAGCGTTTCCTATCACCTAATGCCTCTGTTCTCCTAGCAGTAAACAGGTATCCAGGAGTTGTGAGCTTCATGTAGGGTTGCATCCTAGTGAGGGTCAGTCAGGGTGTTCGATCTTGTGAGGTGGGTGTTGGTTAGGTTAGGTTAGGTTAGGTTTGGTTAGGTTAGGTTAGGTTTAGGTTAAGTTTGGTTAGGTTAGGTTAGGTTAGGTTAAGTTTGGTTAGGTTAGGTTAGGTTAGGTTAAGTTTGGTTAGGTTAGGTTTGGTTAGGTTAGGTTAGGTTAGGTTAGGTTAGGTTAGGTTTAGGTTAGGTTAGGTTAGGTTAGGTTTGTTAGGTTAGGTTTGGTTAGGTTTAGGTTAGGTTAGGTTAGGTTAGTTAGGTTAGGTTAGGTTAGGTTAGGTTAGGTTAGGTTAGGTTAGTTAGGTTAGGTTAGGTTTAGGTTAGGTTAGGTTAGGTTAGGTTAGGTTAGTTAGGTTAGGTTACGTTAGTTAGGTTAGGTTAGGTTAAGTTTGGTTAGGTTAGGTTAGGTTAGGTTAGGTTAGGTTAGGTTAGGTTAGGTTACGTTAGTTAGGTTAAGTTAGGTTAAGTTTGGTTAGGTTAGGTTAGGTTAAGTTTGGTTAGGTTAGGTTTGGTTAGGTTAGGTTAGGTTTAGGTTAGGTGAGGTTAAGTTTGGTTAGGTTAGGTTAGGTTAAGTTTGGTTAGGTTAGGTTTGGTTAGGTTAGGTTAGGTTAGGTTTAGGTTAGGTTAGGTTAGGTTAGGTTAGGTTAGGTTAGGTTAGGTTTAGGTTAGGTTAGGTTAGGTTAGGTTTGTTAGGTTAGGTTTGGTTAGGTTTAGGTTAGGTTAGGTTAGTTAGGTTAGGTTTGGTTAGGTTTAGGTTAGGTTAGGTTAGGTTTGTTAGGTTAGGTTTAGGTTAGGTTAGGTTAGGTTAGTTAGGTTAGGTTAGGTTAGGTTAGGTTACGTTAGTTAGGTTAGGTTAGGTTACGTTTGGTTAGGTTTAGGTTAGGTTAGTTAGGTTAGGTTAGGTTAGATTAGGTTAGGTTAGTTAGGTTAGGTTTGGTTAGGTTAGGTTACGTTACGTTAGTTAGGTTAGGTTAGATTAGTTAGGTTAGGTTAGTTAGGTTAGGTTTAGGTTAGGTTAGGTTAGGTTAGGTTTGTTAGGTTAGGTTTGGTTAGGTTTAGGTTAGGTTAGGTTAGGTTAGTTAGGTTAGGTTAGGTTAGGTTAGGTTAGGTTAGGTTAGGTTAGTTAGGTTAGGTTAGGTTTAGGTTAGGTTAGGTTAGGTTAGGTTAGGTTAGTTAGGTTAGGTTACGTTAGTTAGGTTAGGTTAGGTTAAGTTTGGTTAGGTTAGGTTAGGTTAGGTTAGGTTAGGTTAGGTTAGGTTAGGTTACGTTAGTTAGGTTAAGTTAGGTTAAGTTTGGTTAGGTTAGGTTAGGTTAAGTTTGGTTAGGTTAGGTTTGGTTAGGTTAGGTTAGGTTTAGGTTAGGTGAGGTTAAGTTTGGTTAGGTTAGGTTAGGTTAAGTTTGGTTAGGTTAGGTTTGGTTAGGTTAGGTTAGGTTAGGTTTAGGTTAGGTTAGGTTAGGTTAGGTTAGGTTAGGTTAGGTTAGGTTTAGGTTAGGTTAGGTTAGGTTAGGTTTGTTAGGTTAGGTTTGGTTAGGTTTAGGTTAGGTTAGGTTAGTTAGGTTAGGTTTTTAGGTTTAGGTTAGGTTAGGTTAGGTTTGTTAGGTTAGGTTTAGGTTAGGTTAGGTTAGGTTAGTTAGGTTAGGTTAGGTTAGGTTACGTTAGTTAGGTTAGGTTAGGTTAGGTTTGGTTAGGTTTAGGTTAGGTTAGTTAGGTTAGGTTAGGTTAGATTAGGTTAGGTTAGTTAGGTTAGGTTTGGTTAGGTTAGGTTACGTTACGTTAGTTAGGTTAGGTTAGATTAGTTAGGTTAGGTTAGTTAGGTTAGGTTAGGTTAGGTTAGTTAGGTTAGGTTTGGTTTGGTTAGCTTAGTTAGGTAAGTTAGGTAGATTGGGTTTAGGTGTAGGTTAGGTTAGATTTAGATTAGGTTAAGTTATATTAGGTTTGGTTTTAGATTGTGGTAGGTTATAGGTTAGGGTAGGGTATAGGTTAGGCTAGGTTAAGTTAGGAAATAGGCCAAAAGTTATTGCTATAAACAACCGACGGCTTAAAGGCAGACTCTAAGATTAACGCTCGATCCTCCTGGCACAAATAGGTGAGTACACATATATGTAACATGAATGATGTGTTCCTTCTCGACTCTCAATAAGGGATTCCAGGGTTCGAATCGCGGTCGGGTAGGGCTGTAATTGTTGGTAGCGTTTCCTATCACCCAATGCACCTGTTCACCTAGCAGTAAATAGGTATCCAGGAGTTAGTGAGCTACTAGCATCCTGTTGAGTGAGGGTTAGTTTAACCTTGTGGGGTGGGTGTTGGAGACCACTTTATAATCCTAACATGTATATATAGACTGCCTGACTGCCTGTCCCCCGACTCAAAGAAGTTATATGTATTGACTCAATGAAGCCTAAGAGAACATAATCCAAGGCCTAAGAGTAGTCATTCGTGCTTAGAAGAGGATTGTTTAGGTTTTATAAATAGCGGCGGGTGGCATTTATAAGTGATTTGTGCGAGATCAATGGCATCCAAACATTTCCATGTTGGTGCTATAGTCCACTTTTGGTTGGTTTGTTTGACTATAAGAACTATCATTAATGGAGAATTGGCTGGTATGTGTGAGTATCCTCCGCCGCAGTTACCATTATCATCACTCACTCACTCACAAGTTATTGGTTACCACTTGTATGCAATAACAACGGCCATACTACCACTTAAAGGACACTGCTTCTCGTCCCATTAGCCAAGTTAAGCAACTTTCAATTTGGTTAGTAATTGGATGGGTAACCTGCCTGGTAACACCAACTGCTAGTACTGCTGATGGCATTCATATTTGGACAGTCCCTGTGGATCAGTGGTAAGGCACTCACCTCGCGCTTCTCAAGCGATTTCGCCTGGGTTCATATCCTGGCTGGCAGGGGAAGAGCGGATTGACTAGGCACCAATCCTTAACTTAACGATTCTCTTCACGAAGCAGTGAATGGGTACCTGGTTGTTAAACGGTTTGTCGGGTTGTGTTCCAGGGAAAATTAACAATGAGTTTGTGTGTACTCACCTAATTGTACTCACCTTATTGTGCTTGCGGGGGTTGAGCTCTGGCTCTTTGGTCTGCCTCTCAACCGTCAATCAACAGGAGTACTGGTTCCTGAGCCTATTGGGCTCTATCATATCTACACTTGAAACTGTGTATGGAGTCAGCCTCCACCACATCACTTCCTAATGCATTCCATTTGTCAACTACTCTGACACTAAAAAAGTTCTTTCTAATATCTCTGTGGCTCATTTGGGCACTCAGTTTCCACCTGTGTCCCCTAGTACGTGTGCCCCTTGTTTTAAATAGCCTACCTTTTCTACCCTATCGATTCCCTTGAGAATCTTGAATGTGGTGATCATGTCCCCCTTAACTCTTCTGTCTTCCAACGAAGTGAGGTTTAATTCCCGTAGTCTCTCCTCGTAGCTCATACCTCTTAGCTCGGGTTCTAGTCTGGTGGCAAACCTTTGAACCTTTTCCAGTTTAGTCTTATGCTTGACTAGATGTGGACTCCATGCTGGAGCTGCATACTTGGGGATTGGTCTGACATATGTGGTATATAATGTTCTCAAAGATTCCTTTCAGTGTGTGTGTATTTTATAAGAAAGAGACACATAAACATGTGTGTGAATGAATATGTACACCAATTAATAGTGAATGGGCTGGCATGTGTGAGTATTAATGTATACTATGGGCCACACTCACTGAAATATGTTGTCTGTGTGTGTACATACGTGTAATTGGAGTGACTTATCCACGTGAATTTATCTGTGTGTGTATATATCCAATATGAGTGATCCTTGTCATAATTGTGACAGTTTCTGCAATTTGACTGTCGAGACTGTATGTATGTTTGTATATATGTGTGTGTGTGTGTGTGTGTGTGTCTGTATATATGTGTGTGTGTGTGTATATATATATGTGTGTGTGCGCGCGCGCGCACGAATGTCGCGCTCTGAAATATGTACCTATGATTATTAGAGCATACCATTCGAGAAAAAATGTCTAACTATTTATCGGTCCATTCTCTCTCTCTGTGCCGGCCTTCCTGCTAAAACTTGTCCACTCATTATGCTGTTGAATATCTATCTCCAATGGTCATTTACGATTAATTAATATATTATTAAGCAGATAAAGTCCTTTACAAATATCTTCATCTTTTAAAGCACATATCTTTCTTCTAACATGAATCACTATAACTCATATACTTTCATCAGTTCCAAACACTTTTCTTATTCCTTCCTTAACATCTTTCCTTATATAACCTATCTCCACAAATTAATATCTTAATGATTAACTGGCAACTCCATGCCTTTAACTCAGGCCCCCCCTCTGCAGCTCCCTCGGCCCCCACCCCCCTACCAACACCCTACCCCCCAACCGAGGCCCAAATATAACTACCCCCATACCACAATTACCAGAGACCACCCCCGCCCCCTCCCCCGACCCCCGCCTAACAGAGAAAATGACCGCCACAACGCTATACTTACCCAGCCGAACCGTTCGTTCGCGTATGTACTATTTATTGTTGAAAAAACTTAGAATAAAACAAACCGGATTTTCATTCCCTAGTAAAACAATATATATATGTATACAAAACGAGGCCTAGATTAGCACATATTAGGTATTGGATTGCTTGTTTACCATTCACAAACTCATTTGGACACACACACACCACACTAAATATTAAATAATACATACCTTTAAACACACACACACACACACACACACACACGTCAGTTTGCCTAAATTCTCCAATATTCATTCATGAAACTGCCTCACTGGACTGCAACCTCATCGAATAAGCTGTCATGTATTTCTAACTCTCAACACAAACTCACAACTTCACACGTCAATCATTGCAAATGTTGATAAATAGACACTAACTAACCTTACTACGAGATATAAATACAAGTGCAAAATTTGATTCAGAAGGCAACTCCAGCGTGGCCTAGTCGGATAGAACATGTTCTTAATCCGGATAGACCTGCGTTCGAGCCTGTCGAAACGGTTGCAAGTACAGGGCACAGATTTATCTGTGTGTCCCCTCCTGTAGGAGCATCAGTTTCGATAGATTCTCTGGATAGCTGAAGATTGATTGACTGACCCCTTGGAATGTGGGGAAGGGTTGAAATCCGGGGGCCCACGGACGGATACCTGGATCCACTGACCTCGGGCAGGTCTTTCAATTCACCTGGATTTCAGGTGGGGAGAAGGGAGGCAATTTGGGTCGACACAAATAGCTTCCTGGACCCAAAACCCCAAAGACACCCAGACACACGGAATCAAGACGCACACGGCTGCAGGAGACACAAGGACTCAAGACACACGCGGAATCAAGACACACACGGACTCAAGACACACGCGGAATCAAGACACACGCAGACTCAAGACACACGCGGAATCAAGACACACACGGACTCAAGACACACATGGACTCAAGACACAAACGGATTCAAGACACACGCGGACTCAAGACACACACGGAATCAAGACACACACGGACACTGACACGATCCCAAGGTGGAGATAAGGGAGGCAATTTGAGGGGACACAAATGGCATCCTGGACTCAATACCCCAGGGATAATGACATAGACACGGACACGGACACGGATACGGACACTCATAGACTCTAACGGACACGGACACACGGAATCAATACACGGACTCAAGACACACACGGACTCAAGACACACACAGAATCAAGACACACATGGACACTGACACGATCCCAAGGTGGAGATAAGGGAGGCAATTTGAGGGGACACAAATGGCATCCTGGACTCAAAACCCCAGGGATAATGGCACGAACACGGACACTAACTAACCTAACCTAAGACTCTGACGGACACGGGAACATACGGAATCAAGACACACGCGGAAACAAGACACACTCAGGAGACACACACGAAATCAAGACACATAAGGAATCAAGTCACAGACCGAATCAAGAAACACAAGGAATCAAGAAACACAAGGAATCAAGACACACACGGAATCAAGAAACACAAGGAATCAAGAAACACAAGGAATCAAGAAACACAAGGAATCAAGACAAACACGAAACCAAGAAACACAAGGAATCAAGAAACACAAGGAATCAAGAAACACAAGGAATCAAGAAACACAAGGAATCAAGACAAACACGAAACCAAGAAACACAAGGAATCAAGAAACACAAGGAATCAAGACACGCACGGAATCAAGACACACACGGAATCAAGACACGCACGGAATCAAGACACACACGGAATCAAGACACGCACGGAATCAAGAAACACAAGGAATCAAGAAACACACGGAATCAAGAAACACAAGGAATCAAGAAACACAAGGAATCAAGACACAAACGGAATCAAGACACACACGGAATCAAGACACAAACGGAATCAAGACACACACGGAATCAAGAAACACAAGGAATCAAGAAACACACGGAATCAAGAAACACAAGGAATCAAGACACAAACGGAATCAAGACACACACGGAATCAAGAAACACAAGGAATCAAGGCACAGACGGAATCAAGACACACACGGAATCAAGACACGCACGGAATCAAGAAACACTAGGAATAAAGAAACACACGGAATCAAGAAACACAAGGAATCAAGAAACACAAGGAATCAAGAAACACAAGGAATCAAGACAAACACGGAATCAAGAAACACAAGGAATCAAGAAACACAAGGAATCAAGACACACACGGAATCAAGACACACACGGAATCAAGACACACAAGGAATCAAGAAACAAAAGGAATCAAGAAACACACGGAATCAAGACACACACGAAATTAAGAAACACAAGGAATCAAGACACAAACGGAATCAAGACACACACGGAATCAAGAAACACAAGGAATGCACAGACGGAATCAAGACACACACGGAATCAAGACACACACGGAATCAAGAAACACAAGGAATCAAGGCACAGACGGAATCAAGACACACACGGAATCAAGACATACACGGAATCAAGGCACACTCGGAATCAAGAAACACAAGGAATCAAGGCACAGACGGAATCAAGACACACACGGAATCAAGACATACACGGAATCAAGGCACACTCGGAATCAAGAAACACAAGGAATCAAGGCACAGACGGAATCAAGACACACAAGGAATCAAGGCACATACGGAATCAAGAAACACAAGGAATCAAGGCACAGACGGAATCAAGACACACACGGAATCAAGACACACAAGGAATCAAGGCACATACGGAATCAAGACACACACGGAATCAAGACACACGGAATCAACAAACACACGGAATCAAGACACACACGGAATCAAGACACAAACGGAATCAAGACACACACGGAATCAAGAAACACAAGGAATCAAGGCACAGACGGAATCAAGACACACACGGAATCAAGACACACACGGAATCAAGACACGCACGGAATCAAGAAACACAAGGAATCAAGACACACACGGAATCAAGAAACACATGGAATCAAGACACACACGGAATCAAGAAACACAAGGAATCAAAACTCAACTCAAGACACATACACGGACAGAGATAAAAAATTTAAACATCTAAGGAATGTGGCGTTTTTTTGTTTTTTTTTTATCAAAAAAACTGTTTTAAATTTGTCAACGTGAGAACTGCCAGAAGGTCAATCATCGGCTGTCCAGAGAATCTATCGAACCTGATGCTGCTACAGGAGAGGACAATATGTGCCCTGTAATTGCAACCGTTTCGACAGGCTCGAACGCAGGTCTATCCGGATTAAGAATATGTTCTATCCAACTTGGATAGAACATGTTCAAAGTAGCAAAGTAACTTGTGTAAAGAAGAATGAACCTTTTTTTCAACCTATGCGAGACAAATAATTGAATATGCAGCCCCAGCCTTTTTTCCAACAGAGCTGAGAGTTATGAGTTACATAACTTCTGGAAAACTACTTGAGCAATTGATTGATGGTTGAGAGGTGGGACCAAAGATCTGAATATCAAACCTAGCAAACACAACTAGGTGAATACAACTAGGTGAGAACAAACTTACAAAAACCCACAGTTGTAGATGCAAACTCCATTCATAATTTTAAAAGTTGATATGACAGGAAACCAAGGACCAGGAGTCATTGCTTTAAACAACCGGCGGCTATATTGTCAGCGTTCAAAAACTGATGCTCAGTCCTGCAAGTACAAATAGGTGAGTACACAGAAATATGAAACATGTGTGTGTTCCTTCTAGACACAGTTCCTAGTTCAGTTCTAGTTCCTTCTAGATCGGGGATTCCTGGATCGAAACCCGGCCAGGCAGGACTGAAATTATTGGTAGCGTTTCCTATCACCTAATGCCTCTGTTCTCCTAGCAGTAAACAGGTATCCAGGAGTTGTGAGCTTCATGTAGGGTTGCATCCTAGTGAGGGTCAGTCAGGGTGTTCGATCTTGTGAGGTGGGTGTTGGTTAGGTTAGGTTAGGTTAGGTTTGGTTAGGTAGGTTAGGTTAGGTTTAGGTTAAGTTTGGTTAGGTTAGGTTAGGTTAGGTTAAGTTTGGTTAGGTTAGGTTAGGTTAGGTTAAGTTTGGTTAGGTTAGGTTTGGTTAGGTTAGGTTAGGTTAGGTTAGGTTAGGTTAGGTTTAGGTTAGGTTAGGTTAGGTTAGGTTTGTTAGGTTAGGTTTGGTTAGGTTTAGGTTAGGTTAGGTTAGGTTAGTTAGGTTAGGTTAGGTTAGGTTAGGTTAGGTTAGGTTAGGTTAGTTAGTTAGGTTAGGTTAGGTTTAGGTTAGGTTAGGTTAGGTTAGGTTAGGTTAGTTAGGTTAGGTTACGTTAGTTAGGTTAGGTTAGGTTAAGTTTGGTTAGGTTAGGTTAGGTTAGGTTAGGTTAGGTTAGGTTAGGTTAGGTTAGGTTACGTTAGTTAGGTTAAGTTAGGTTAAGTTTGGTTAGGTTAGGTTAGGTTAAGTTTGGTTAGGTTAGGTTTGGTTAGGTTAGGTTAGGTTTAGGTTAGGTGAGGTTAAGTTTGGTTAGGTTAGGTTAGGTTAAGTTTGGTTAGGTTAGGTTTGGTTAGGTTGGTAGGTTAGGTTAGGTTAGGTTAGGTTAGGTTAGGTTAGGTTAGGTTAGGTTAGGTTTAGGTTAGGTTAGGTTAGGTTAGGTTTGTTAGGTTAGGTTTGGTTAGGTTTAGGTTAGGTTAGGTTAGTTAGGTTAGGTTTGGTTAGGTTTAGGTTAGGTTAGGTTAGGTTTGTTAGGTTAGGTTTAGGTTAGGTTAGGTTAGGTTAGTTAGGTTAGGTTAGGTTAGGTTAGGTTACGTTAGTTAGGTTAGGTTAGGTTACGTTTGGTTAGGTTTAGGTTAGGTTAGTTAGGTTAGGTTAGGTTAGATTAGGTTAGGTTAGTTAGGTTAGGTTTGGTTAGGTTAGGTTACGTTATGTTAGTTAGGTTAGGTTAGATTAGTTAGGTTAGGTTAGTTAGGTTAGGTTTAGGTTAGGTTAGGTTAGGTTAGGTTTGTTAGGTTAGGTTTGGTTAGGTTTAGGTTAGGTTAGGTTAGGTTAGTTAGGTTAGGTTAGGTTAGGTTAGGTTAGGTTAGGTTAGGTTAGTTAGGTTAGGTTAGGTTTAGGTTAGGTTAGGTTAGGTTAGGTTAGGTTAGTTAGGTTAGGTTACGTTAGTTAGGTTAGGTTAGGTTAAGTTTGGTTAGGTTAGGTTAGGTTAGGTTAGGTTAGGTTAGGTTAGGTTAGGTTACGTTAGTTAGGTTAAGTTAGGTTAAGTTTGGTTAGGTTAGGTTAGGTTAAGTTTGGTTAGGTTAGGTTTGGTTAGGTTAGGTTAGGTTTAGGTTAGGTGAGGTTAAGTTTGGTTAGGTTAGGTTAGGTTAAGTTTGGTTAGGTTAGGTTTGGTTAGGTTAGGTTAGGTTAGGTTTAGGTTAGGTTAGGTTAGGTTAGGTTAGGTTTAGGTTAGGTTTAGGTTAGGTTAGGTTAGGTTAGGTTTGTTAGGTTAGGTTTGGTTAGGTTTAGGTTAGGTTAGGTTAGTTAGGTTAGGTTTGGTTAGGTTTAGGTTAGGTTAGGTTAGGTTTGTTAGGTTAGGTTTAGGTTAGGTTAGGTTAGGTTAGTTAGTTAGGTTAGGTTAGGTTAGGTTACGTTAGTTAGGTTAGGTTAGGTTAGGTTTGGTTAGGTTTAGGTTAGGTTAGTTAGGTTAGGTTAGGTTAGATTAGGTTAGGTTAGTTAGGTTAGGTTTGGTTAGGTTAGGTTACGTTACGTTAGTTAGGTTAGGTTAGATTAGTTAGGTTAGGTTAGTTAGGTTAGGTTAGGTTAGGTTAGTTAGGTTAGGTTTGGTTTGGTTAGCTTAGTTAGGTAAGTTAGGTAGATTGGGTTTAGGTGTAGGTTAGGTTAGATTTAGATTAGGTTAAGTTATATTAGGTTTGGTTTTAGATTGTGGTAGGTTATAGGTTAGGGTAGGGTATAGGTTAGGCTAGGTTAAGTTAGGAAATAGGCCAAAAGTTATTGCTATAAACAACCGACGGCTTAAAGGCAGACTCTAAGATTAACGCTCGATCCTCCTGGCACAAATAGGTGAGTACACATATATGTAACATGAATGATGTGTTCCTTCTCGACTCTCAATAAGGGATTCCAGGGTTCGAATCGCGGTCGGGTAGGGCTGTAATTGTTGGTAGCGTTTCCTATCACCCAATGCACCTGTTCACCTAGCAGTAAATAGGTATCCAGGAGTTAGTGAGCTACTAGCATCCTGTTGAGTGAGGGTTAGTTTAACCTTGTGGGGTGGGTGTTGGAGACCACTTTATAATCCTAACATGTATATATAGACTGCCTGACTGCCTGTCCCCCGACTCAAAGAAGTTATATGTATTGACTCAATGAAGCCTAAGAGAACATAATCCAAGGCCTAAGAGTAGTCATTCGTGCTTAGAAGAGGATTGTTTAGGTTTTATAAATAGCGGCGGGTGGCATTTATAAGTGATTTGTGCGAGATCAATGGCATCCAAACATTTCCATGTTGGTGCTATAGTCCACTTTTGGTTGGTTTGTTTGACTATAAGAACTATCATTAATGGAGAATTGGCTGGTATGTGTGAGTATCCTCCGCCGCAGTTACCATTATCATCACTCACTCACTCACAAGTTATTGGTTACCACTTGTATGCAATAACAACGGCCATACTACCACTTAAAGGACACTGCTTCTCGTCCCATTAGCCAAGTTAAGCAACTTTCAATTTGGTTAGTAATTGGATGGGTAACCTGCCTGGTAACACCAACTGCTAGTACTGCTGATGGCATTCATATTTGGACAGTCCCTGTGGATCAGTGGTAAGGCACTCACCTCGCGCTTCTCAAGCGATTTCGCCTGGGTTCATATCCTGGCTGGCAGGGGAAGAGCGGATTGACTAGGCACCAATCCTTAACTTAACGATTCTCTTCACGAAGCAGTGAATGGGTACCTGGTTGTTAAACGGTTTGTCGGGTTGTGTTCCAGGGAAAATTAACAATGAGTTTGTGTGTACTCACCTAATTGTACTCACCTTATTGTGCTTGCGGGGGTTGAGCTCTGGCTCTTTGGTCTGCCTCTCAACCGTCAATCAACAGGAGTACTGGTTCCTGAGCCTATTGGGCTCTATCATATCTACACTTGAAACTGTGTATGGAGTCAGCCTCCACCACATCACTTCCTAATGCATTCCATTTGTCAACTACTCTGACACTAAAAAAGTTCTTTCTAATATCTCTGTGGCTCATTTGGGCACTCAGTTTCCACCTGTGTCCCCTAGTACGTGTGCCCCTTGTTTTAAATAGCCTACCTTTTTCTACCCTATCGATTCCCTTGAGAATCTTGAATGTGGTGATCATGTCCCCCTTAACTCTTCTGTCTTCCAACGAAGTGAGGTTTAATTCCCGTAGTCTCTCCTCGTAGCTCATACCTCTTAGCTCGGGTTCTAGTCTGGTGGCAAACCTTTGAACCTTTTCCAGTTTAGTCTTATGCTTGACTAGATGTGGACTCCATGCTGGAGCTGCATACTTGGGGATTGGTCTGACATATGTGGTATATAATGTTCTCAAAGATTCCTTTCAGTGTGTGTGTATTTTATAAGAAAGAGACACATAAACATGTGTGTGAATGAATATGTACACCAATTAATAGTGAATGGGCTGGCATGTGTGAGTATTAATGTATACTATGGGCCACACTCACTGAAATATGTTGTCTGTGTGTGTACATACGTGTAATTGGAGTGACTTATCCACGTGAATTTATCTGTGTGTGTATATATCCAATATGAGTGATCCTTGTCATAATTGTGACAGTTTCTGCAATTTGACTGTCGAGACTGTATGTATGTTTGTATATATGTGTGTGTGTGTGTGTGTGTGTGTGTGTGTGTCTGTATATATGTGTGTGTGTGTGTATATATATGTGTGTGTGCGCGCGCGCGCACGAATGTCGCGCTCTGAAATATGTACCTATGATTATTAGAGTATACCATTCGAGAAAAAATGTCTAACTATTTATCGGTCCATTCTCTCTCTCTGTGCCGGCCTTCCTGCTAAAACTTGTCCACTCATTATGCTGTTGAATATCTATCTCCAATGGTCATTTACCATTAATTAATATATTATTAAGCAGATAAAGTCCTTTACAAATATCTTCATCTTTTAAAGCACATATCTTTCTTCTAACATGAATCACTATAACTCATATACTTTCATCAGTTCCAAACACTTTTCTTATTCCTTCCTTAACATCTTTCCTTATATAACCTATCTCCACAAATTAATATCTTAATGATTAACTGGCAACTCCATGCCTTTAACTCAGGCCCCCCCTCTGCAGCTCCCTCGGCCCCCACCCCCCTACCAACACCCTACCCCCAACCGAGGCCCAAATATAACTACCCCCATACCACAATTACCAGAGACCACCCCCGCCCCCTCCCCGACCCCCGCCTAACAGAGAAAATGACCGCCACAACGCTATACTTACCCAGCCGAACCGTTCGTTCGCGTATGTACTATTTATTGTTGAAAAAACTTAGAATAAAACAAACCGGATTTTCATTCCCTAGTAAAACACATATATATATGTATACAAAACGAGGCCTAGATTAGCACATATTAGGTATTGGATTGCTTGTTTACCATTCACAAACTCATTTGGACACACACACACCACACTAAATATTAAATAATACATACCTTTAAACACACACACACACACACACACACACACGTCAGTTTGCCTAAATTCTCCAATATTCATTCATGAAACTGCCTCACTGGACTGCAACCTCATCGAATAAGCTGTCATGTATTTCTAACTCTCAACACAAACTCACAACTTCACACGTCAATCATTGCAAATGTTGATAAATAGACACTAACTAACCTTACTACGAGATATAAATACAAGTGCAAAATTTGATTCAGAAGGCAACTCCAGCGTGGCCTAGTCGGATAGAACATGTTCTTAATCCGGATAGACCTGCGTTCGAGCCTGTCGAAACGGTTGCAAGTACAGGGCACAGATTTATCTGTGTGTCCCCTCCTGTAGGAGCATCAGTTTCGATAGATTCTCTGGATAGCTGAAGATTGATTGACTGACCCCTTGGAATGTGGGGAAGGGTTGAAATCCGGGGGCCCACGGACGGATACCTGGATCCACTGACCTCGGGCAGGTCTTTCAATTCACCTGGATTTCAGGTGGGGAGAAGGGAGGCAATTTGGGTCGACACAAATAGCTTCCTGGACCCAAAACCCCAAAGACACCCAGACACACGGAATCAAGACGCACACGGCTGCAGGAGACACAAGGACTCAAGACACACGCGGAATCAAGACACACACGGACTCAAGACACACGCGGAATCAAGACACACGCAGACTCAAGACACACGCGGAATCAAGACACACACGGACTCAAGACACACATGGACTCAAGACACAAACGGATTCAAGACACACGCGGACTCAAGACACACACGGAATCAAGACACACACGGACACTGACACGATCCCAAGGTGGAGATAAGGGAGGCAATTTGAGGGGACACAAATGGCATCCTGGACTCAATACCCCAGGGATAATGACATAGACACGGACACGGACACGGATACGGACACTCATAGACTCTAACGGACACGGACACACGGAATCAATACACGGACTCAAGACACACACGGACTCAAGACACACACAGAATCAAGACACACATGGACACTGACACGATCCCAAGGTGGAGATAAGGGAGGCAATTTGAGGGGACACAAATGGCATCCTGGACTCAAAACCCCAGGGATAATGGCACGAACACGGACACTAACTAACCTAACCTAAGACTCTGACGGACACGGGAACATACGGAATCAAGACACACGCGGAAACAAGACACACTCAGGAGACACACACGAAATCAAGACACATAAGGAATCAAGTCACAGACCGAATCAAGAAACACAAGGAATCAAGAAACACAAGGAATCAAGACACACACGGAATCAAGAAACACAAGGAATCAAGAAACACAAGGAATCAAGAAACACAAGGAATCAAGACAAACACGAAACCAAGAAACACAAGGAATCAAGAAACACAAGGAATCAAGAAACACAAGGAATCAAGAAACACAAGGAATCAAGACAAACACGAAACCAAGAAACACAAGGAATCAAGAAACACAAGGAATCAAGACACGCACGGAATCAAGACACACACGGAATCAAGACACGCACGGAATCAAGACACACACGGAATCAAGACACGCACGGAATCAAGAAACACAAGGAATCAAGAAACACACGGAATCAAGAAACACAAGGAATCAAGAAACACAAGGAATCAAGACACAAACGGAATCAAGACACACACGGAATCAAGACACAAACGGAATCAAGACACACACGGAATCAAGAAACACAAGGAATCAAGAAACACACGGAATCAAGAAACACAAGGAATCAAGACACAAACGGAATCAAGACACACACGGAATCAAGAAACACAAGGAATCAAGGCACAGACGGAATCAAGACACACACGGAATCAAGACACGCACGGAATCAAGAAACACTAGGAATAAAGAAACACGGAATCAAGAAACACAAGGAATCAAGAAACACAAGGAATCAAGAAACACAAGGAATCAAGACAAACACGGAATCAAGAAACACAAGGAATCAAGAAACACAAGGAATCAAGACACACACGGAATCAAGACACACACGGAATCAAGACACACAAGGAATCAAGAAACAAAAGGAATCAAGAAACACACGGAATCAAGACACACACGAAATTAAGAAACACAAGGAATCAAGACACAAACGGAATCAAGACACACACGGAATCAAGAAACACAAGGAATGCACAGACGGAATCAAGACACACACGGAATCAAGACACACACGGAATCAAGAAACACAAGGAATCAAGGCACAGACGGAATCAAGACACACACGGAATCAAGACATACACGGAATCAAGGCACACTCGGAATCAAGAAACACAAGGAATCAAGGCACAGACGGAATCAAGACACACACGGAATCAAGACATACACGGAATCAAGGCACACTCGGAATCAAGAAACACAAGGAATCAAGGCACAGACGGAATCAAGACACACAAGGAATCAAGGCACATACGGAATCAAGAAACACAAGGAATCAAGGCACAGACGGAATCAAGACACACACGGAATCAAGACACACAAGGAATCAAGGCACATACGGAATCAAGACACACACGGAATCAAGACACACGGAATCAACAAACACACGGAATCAAGACACACACGGAATCAAGACACAAACGGAATCAAGACACACACGGAATCAAGAAACACAAGGAATCAAGGCACAGACGGAATCAAGACACACACGGAATCAAGACACACACGGAATCAAGACACGCACGGAATCAAGAAACACAAGGAATCAAGACACACACGGAATCAAGAAACACATGGAATCAAGACACACACGGAATCAAGAAACACAAGGAATCAAAACTCAACTCAAGACACATACACGGACAGAGATAAAAAATTTAAACATCTAAGGAATGTGGCGTTTTTTTGTTTTTTTTTTATCAAAAAAACTGTTTTAAATTTGTCAACGTGAGAACTGCCAGAAGGTCAATCATCGGCTGTCCAGAGAATCTATCGAACCTGATGCTGCTACAGGAGAGGACAATATGTGCCCTGTAATTGCAACCGTTTCGACAGGCTCGAACGCAGGTCTATCCGGATTAAGAATATGTTCTATCCAACTTGGATAGAACATGTTCAAAGTAGCAAAGTAACTTGTGTAAAGAAGAATGAACCTTTTTTTTCAACCTATGCGAGACAAATAATTGAATATGCAGCCCCAGCCTTTTTTCCAACAGAGCTGAGAGTTATGAGTTACATAACTTCTGGAAAACTACTTGAGCAATTGATTGATGGTTGAGAGGTGGGACCAAAGATCTGAATATCAAACCTAGCAAACACAACTAGGTGAATACAACTAGGTGAGAACAAACTTACAAAAACCCACAGTTGTAGATGCAAACTCCATTCATAATTTTAAAAGTTGATATGACAGGAAACCAGGACAGGAGACCAGGAGTCATTGCTTTAAACAACCGGCGGCTATATTGTCAGCGTTCAAAAACTGATGCTCAGTCCTGCAAGTACAAATAGGTGAGTACACAGAAATATGAAACATGTGTGTGTTCCTTCTAGACACAGTTCCTAGTTCAGTTCTAGTTCCTTCTAGATCGGGGATTCCTGGATCGAAACCCGGCCAGGCAGGACTGAAATTATTGGTAGCGTTTCCTATCACCTAATGCCTCTGTTCTCCTAGCAGTAAACAGGTATCCAGGAGTTGTGAGCTTCATGTAGGGTTGCATCCTAGTGAGGGTCAGTCAGGGTGTTCGATCTTGTGAGGTGGGTGTTGGTTAGGTTAGGTTAGGTTAGGTTTGGTTAGGTTAGGTTAGGTTTAGGTTAAGTTTGGTTAGGTTAGGTTAGGTTAGGTTAAGTTTGGTTAGGTTAGGTTAGGTTAGGTTAAGTTTGGTTAGGTTAGGTTTGGTTAGGTTAGGTTAGGTTAGGTTAGGTTAGGTTAGGTTTAGGTTAGGTTAGGTTAGGTTAGGTTTGTTAGGTTAGGTTTGGTTAGGTTTAGGTTAGGTTAGGTTAGGTTAGTTAGGTTAGGTTAGGTTAGGTTAGGTTAGGTTAGGTTAGGTTAGTTAGGTTAGGTTAGGTTTAGGTTAGGTTAGGTTAGGTTAGGTTAGGTTAGTTAGGTTAGGTTACGTTAGTTAGGTTAGGTTAGGTTAAGTTTGGTTAGGTTAGGTTAGGTTAGGTTAGGTTAGGTTAGGTTAGGTTACGTTAGTTAGGTTAAGTTAGGTTAAGTTTGGTTAGGTTAGGTTAGGTTAAGTTTGGTTAGGTTAGGTTTGGTTAGGTTAGGTTAGGTTTAGGTTAGGTGAGGTTAAGTTTGGTTAGGTTAGGTTAGGTTAAGTTTGGTTAGGTTAGGTTTGGTTAGGTTAGGTTAGGTTAGGTTTAGGTTAGGTTAGGTTAGGTTAGGTTAGGTTAGGTTAGGTTAGGTTAGGTTAGGTTAGTTAGGTTAGGTTTGTTAGGTTAGGTTTGGTTAGGTTTAGGTTAGGTTAGGTTAGTTAGGTTAGGTTTGGTTAGGTTTAGGTTAGGTTAGGTTAGGTTTGTTAGGTTAGGTTTAGGTTAGGTTAGGTTAGGTAGTTAGGTTAGGTTAGGTTAGGTTAGGTTACGTTAGTTAGGTTAGGTTAGGTTACGTTTGGTTAGGTTTAGGTTAGGTTAGTTAGGTTAGGTTAGGTTAGATTAGGTTAGGTTAGTTAGGTTAGGTTTGGTTAGGTTAGGTTACGTTACGTTAGTTAGGTTAGGTTAGATTAGTTAGGTTAGGTTAGTTAGGTTAGGTTTAGGTTAGGTTAGGTTAGGTTAGGTTTGTTAGGTTAGGTTTGGTTAGGTTTAGGTTAGGTTAGGTTAGGTTAGTTAGGTTAGGTTAGGTTAGGTTAGGTTAGGTTAGGTTAGGTTAGTTAGGTTAGGTTAGGTTTAGGTTAGGTTAGGTTAGGTTAGGTTAGGTTAGTTAGGTTAGGTTACGTTAGTTAGGTTAGGTTAGGTTAAGTTTGGTTAGGTTAGGTTAGGTTAGGTTAGGTTAGGTTAGGTTAGGTTAGGTTACGTTAGTTAGGTTAAGTTAGGTTAAGTTTGGTTAGGTTAGGTTAGGTTAAGTTTGGTTAGGTTAGGTTTGGTTAGGTTAGGTTAGGTTTAGGTTAGGTGAGGTTAAGTTTGGTTAGGTTAGGTTAGGTTAAGTTTGGTTAGGTTAGGTTTGGTTAGGTTAGGTTAGGTTAGGTTTAGGTTAGGTTAGGTTAGGTTAGGTTAGGTTAGGTTAGGTTAGGTTTAGGTTAGGTTAGGTTAGGTTAGGTTTGTTAGGTTAGGTTTGGTTAGGTTTAGGTTAGGTTAGGTTAGTTAGGTTAGGTTTGGTTAGGTTTAGGTTAGGTTAGGTTAGGTTTGTTAGGTTAGGTTAGTTAGGTTAGGTTAGTTAGTTTAGTTAGGTTAGGTTAGTTTGGTTAGGTTTAGGTTAGGTTAGTTAGGTTAGGTTAGGTTAGATTAGGTTAGGTTAGTTAGGTTAGGTTTGGTTAGGTTAGGTTACGTTACGTTAGTTAGGTTAGGTTAGATTAGTTAGGTTAGGTTAGTTAGGTTAGGTTAGGTTAGGTTAGTTAGGTTAGGTTTGGTTTGGTTAGCTTAGTTAGGTAAGTTAGGTAGATTGGGTTTAGGTGTAGGTTAGGTTAGATTTAGATTAGGTTAAGTTATATTAGGTTTGGTTTTAGATTGTGGTAGGTTATAGGTTAGGGTAGGGTATAGGTTAGGCTAGGTTAAGTTAGGAAATAGGCCAAAAGTTATTGCTATAAACAACCGACGGCTTAAAGGCAGACTCTAAGATTAACGCTCGATCCTCCTGGCACAAATAGGTGAGTACACATATATGTAACATGAATGATGTGTTCCTTCTCGACTCTCAATAAGGGATTCCAGGGTTCGAATCGCGGTCGGGTAGGGCTGTAATTGTTGGTAGCGTTTCCTATCACCCAATGCACCTGTTCACCTAGCAGTAAATAGGTATCCAGGAGTTAGTGAGCTACTAGCATCCTGTTGAGTGAGGGTTAGTTTAACCTTGTGGGGTGGGTGTTGGAGACCACTTTATAATCCTAACATGTATATATAGACTGCCTGACTGCCTGTCCCCCGACTCAAAGAAGTTATATGTATTGACTCAATGAAGCCTAAGAGAACATAATCCAAGGCCTAAGAGTAGTCATTCGTGCTTAGAAGAGGATTGTTTAGGTTTTATAAATAGCGGCGGGTGGCATTTATAAGTGATTTGTGCGAGATCAATGGCATCCAAACATTTCCATGTTGGTGCTATAGTCCACTTTTGGTTGGTTTGTTTGACTATAAGAACTATCATTAATGGAGAATTGGCTGGTATGTGTGAGTATCCTCCGCCGCAGTTACCATTATCATCACTCACTCACTCACAAGTTATTGGTTACCACTTGTATGCAATAACAACGGCCATACTACCACTTAAAGGACACTGCTTCTCGTCCCATTAGCCAAGTTAAGCAACTTTCAATTTGGTTAGTAATTGGATGGGTAACCTGCCTGGTAACACCAACTGCTAGTACTGCTGATGGCATTCATATTTGGACAGTCCCTGTGGATCAGTGGTAAGGCACTCACCTCGCGCTTCTCAAGCGATTTCGCCTGGGTTCATATCCTGGCTGGCAGGGGAAGAGCGGATTGACTAGGCACCAATCCTTAACTTAACGATTCTCTTCACGAAGCAGTGAATGGGTACCTGGTTGTTAAACGGTTTGTCGGGTTGTGTTCCAGGGAAAATTAACAATGAGTTTGTGTGTACTCACCTAATTGTACTCACCTTATTGTGCTTGCGGGGGTTGAGCTCTGGCTCTTTGGTCTGCCTCTCAACCGTCAATCAACAGGAGTACTGGTTCCTGAGCCTATTGGGCTCTATCATATCTACACTTGAAACTGTGTATGGAGTCAGCCTCCACCACATCACTTCCTAATGCATTCCATTTGTCAACTACTCTGACACTAAAAAAGTTCTTTCTAATATCTCTGTGGCTCATTTGGGCACTCAGTTTCCACCTGTGTCCCCTAGTACGTGTGCCCCTTGTTTTAAATAGCCTACCTTTTTCTACCCTATCGATTCCCTTGAGAATCTTGAATGTGGTGATCATGTCCCCCTTAACTCTTCTGTCTTCCAACGAAGTGAGGTTTAATTCCCGTAGTCTCTCCTCGTAGCTCATACCTCTTAGCTCGGGTTCTAGTCTGGTGGCAAACCTTTGAACCTTTTCCAGTTTAGTCTTATGCTTGACTAGATGTGGACTCCATGCTGGAGCTGCATACTTGGGGATTGGTCTGACATATGTGGTATATAATGTTCTCAAAGATTCCTTTCAGTGTGTGTGTATTTTATAAGAAAGAGACACATAAACATGTGTGTGAATGAATATGTACACCAATTAATAGTGAATGGGCTGGCATGTGTGAGTATTAATGTATACTATGGGCCACACTCACTGAAATATGTTGTCTGTGTGTGTACATACGTGTAATTGGAGTGACTTATCCACGTGAATTTATCTGTGTGTGTATATATCCAATATGAGTGATCCTTGTCATAATTGTGACAGTTTCTGCAATTTGACTGTCGAGACTGTATGTATGTTTGTATATATGTGTGTGTGTGTGTGTGTGTGTGTGTGTGTGTCTGTATATATGTGTGTGTGTGTGTATATATATGTGTGTGTGCGCGCGCGCGCACGAATGTCGCGCTCTGAAATATGTACCTATGATTATTAGAGTATACCATTCGAGAAAAAATGTCTAACTATTTATCGGTCCATTCTCTCTCTCTGTGCCGGCCTTCCTGCTAAAACTTGTCCACTCATTATGCTGTTGAATATCTATCTCCAATGGTCATTTACCATTAATTAATATATTATTAAGCAGATAAAGTCCTTTACAAATATCTTCATCTTTTAAAGCACATATCTTTCTTCTAACATGAATCACTATAACTCATATACTTTCATCAGTTCCAAACACTTTTCTTATTCCTTCCTTAACATCTTTCCTTATATAACCTATCTCCACAAATTAATATCTTAATGATTAACTGGCAACTCCATGCCTTTAACTCAGGCCCCCCCTCTGCAGCTCCCTCGGCCCCCACCCCTACCAACACCCTACCCCCAACCGAGGCCCAAATATAACTACCCCCATACCACAATTACCAGAGACCACCCCCGCCCCCTCCCCCGACCCCCGCCTAACAGAGAAAATGACCGCCACAACGCTATACTTACCCAGCCGAACCGTTCGTTCGCGTATGTACTATTTATTGTTGAAAAAACTTAGAATAAAACAAACCGGATTTTCATTCCCTAGTAAAACACATATATATATGTATACAAAACGAGGCCTAGATTAGCACATATTAGGTATTGGATTGCTTGTTTACCATTCACAAACTCATTTGGACACACACACACCACACTAAATATTAAATAATACATACCTTTAAACACACACACACACACACACACACACACACGTCAGTTTGCCTAAATTCTCCAATATTCATTCATGAAACTGCCTCACTGGACTGCAACCTCATCGAATAAGCTGTCATGTATTTCTAACTCTCAACACAAACTCACAACTTCACACGTCAATCATTGCAAATGTTGATAAATAGACACTAACTAACCTTACTACGAGATATAAATACAAGTGCAAAATTTGATTCAGAAGGCAACTCCAGCGTGGCCTAGTCGGATAGAACATGTTCTTAATCCGGATAGACCTGCGTTCGAGCCTGTCGAAACGGTTGCAAGTACAGGGCACAGATTTATCTGTGTGTCCCCTCCTGTAGGAGCATCAGTTTCGATAGATTCTCTGGATAGCTGAAGATTGATTGACTGACCCCTTGGAATGTGGGGAAGGGTTGAAATCCGGGGGCCCACGGACGGATACCTGGATCCACTGACCTCGGGCAGGTCTTTCAATTCACCTGGATTTCAGGTGGGGAGAAGGGAGGCAATTTGGGTCGACACAAATAGCTTCCTGGACCCAAAACCCCAAAGACACCCAGACACACGGAATCAAGACGCACACGGCTGCAGGAGACACAAGGACTCAAGACACACGCGGAATCAAGACACACACGGACTCAAGACACACGCGGACTCAAGACACACACGGAATCAAGACTCGCGGACTCAAGACACACGCGGAATCAAGACACACGCAGACTCAAGACACACGCGGAATCAAGACACACACGGACTCAAGACACACATGGACTCAAGACACAAACGGATTCAAGACACACGCGGACTCAAGACACACACGGAATCAAGACACACACGGACACTGACACGATCCCAAGGTGGAGATAAGGGAGGCAATTTGAGGGGACACAAATGGCATCCTGGACTCAATACCCCAGGGATAATGACATAGACACGGACACGGACACGGATACGGACACTCATAGACTCTAACGGACACGGACACACGGAATCAATACACGGACTCAAGACACACACGGACTCAAGACACACACAGAATCAAGACACACATGGACACTGACACGATCCCAAGGTGGAGATAAGGGAGGCAATTTGAGGGGACACAAATGGCATCCTGGACTCAAAACCCCAGGGATAATGGCACGAACACGGACACTAACTAACCTAACCTAAGACTCTGACGGACACGGGAACATACGGAATCAAGACACACGCGGAAACAAGACACACTCAGGAGACACACACGAAATCAAGACACATAAGGAATCAAGTCACAGACCGAATCAAGAAACACAAGGAATCAAGAAACACAAGGAATCAAGACACACACGGAATCAAGAAACACAAGGAATCAAGAAACACAAGGAATCAAGAAACACAAGGAATCAAGACAAACACGAAACCAAGAAACACAAGGAATCAAGAAACACAAGGAATCAAGAAACACAAGGAATCAAGAAACACAAGGAATCAAGACAAACACGAAACCAAGAAACACAAGGAATCAAGAAACACAAGGAATCAAGACACGCACGGAATCAAGACACACACGGAATCAAGACACGCACGGAATCAAGACACACACGGAATCAAGACACGCACGGAATCAAGAAACACAAGGAATCAAGAAACACACGGAATCAAGAAACACAAGGAATCAAGAAACACAAGGAATCAAGACACAAACGGAATCAAGACACACACGGAATCAAGACACAAACGGAATCAAGACACACACGGAATCAAGAAACACAAGGAATCAAGAAACACACGGAATCAAGAAACACAAGGAATCAAGACACAAACGGAATCAAGACACACACGGAATCAAGAAACACAAGGAATCAAGGCACAGACGGAATCAAGACACACACGGAATCAAGACACGCACGGAATCAAGAAACACAAGGAATAAAGAAACACACGGAATCAAGAAACACAAGGAATCAAGAAACACAAGGAATCAAGAAACACAAGGAATCAAGACAAACACGGAATCAAGAAACACAAGGAATCAAGAAACACAAGGAATCAAGACACACACGGAATCAAGACACACACGGAATCAAGACACACAAGGAATCAAGAAACAAAAGGAATCAAGAAACACACGGAATCAAGACACACACGGAATTAAGAAACACAAGGAATCAAGACACAAACGGAATCAAGACACACACGGAATCAAGAAACACAAGGAATGCACAGACGGAATCAAGACACACACGGAATCAAGACACACACGGAATCAAGAAACACAAGGAATCAAGGCACAGACGGAATCAAGACACACACGGAATCAAGACATACACGGAATCAAGGCACACTCGGAATCAAGAAACACAAGGAATCAAGGCACAGACGGAATCAAGACACACACGGAATCAAGACATACACGGAATCAAGGCACACTCGGAATCAAGAAACACAAGGAATCAAGGCACAGACGGAATCAAGACACACAAGGAATCAAGGCACATACGGAATCAAGAAACACAAGGAATCAAGGCACAGACGGAATCAAGACACACACGGAATCAAGACACACAAGGAATCAAGGCACAACGGAATCAAGACACACACGGAATCAAGACACACGGAATCAACACACACGGAATCAAGACACACACGGAATCAAGACACAAACGGAATCAAGACACACACGGAATCAAGAAACACAAGGAATCAAGGCACACGGAATCAAGACACACACGGAATCAAGACACACGGAATCAAGACACGCACGGAATCAAGAAACACAAGGAATCAAGACACACACGGAATCAAGAAACACAAGGAATCAAGACACACACGGAATCAAGAAACACAAGGAATCAAAACTCAACTCAAGACACATACACGGACAGAGATAAAAAATTTAAACATCTAAGGAATGTGGCGTTTTTTTGTTTTTTTTTTATCAAAAAAACTGTTTTAAATTTGTCAACGTGAGAACTGCCAGAAGGTCAATCATCGGCTGTCCAGAGAATCTATCGAACCTGATGCTGCTACAGGAGAGGACAATATGTGCCCTGTAATTGCAACCGTTTCGACAGGCTCGAACGCAGGTCTATCCGGATTAAGAATATGTTCTATCCAACTTGGATAGAACATGTTCAAAGTAGCAAAGTAACTTGTGTAAAGAAGAATGAACCTTTTTTTTCAACCTATGCGAGACAAATAATTGAATATGCAGCCCCAGCCTTTTTTCCAACAGAGCTGAGAGTTATGAGTTACATAACTTCTGGAAAACTACTTGAGCAATTGATTGATGGTTGAGAGGTGGGACCAAAGATCTGAATATCAAACCTAGCAAACACAACTAGGTGAATACAACTAGGTGAGAACAAACTTACAAAAACCCACAGTTGTAGATGCAAACTCCATTCATAATTTTAAAAGTTGATATGACAGGAAACCAGGACAGGAGACCAGGAGTCATTGCTTTAAACAACCGGCGGCTATATTGTCAGCGTTCAAAAACTGATGCTCAGTCCTGCAAGTACAAATAGGTGAGTACACAGAAATATGAAACATGTGTGTGTTCCTTCTAGACACAGTTCCTAGTTCAGTTCTAGTTCCTTCTAGATCGGGGATTCCTGGATCGAAACCCGGCCAGGCAGGACTGAAATTATTGGTAGCGTTTCCTATCACCTAATGCCTCTGTTCTCCTAGCAGTAAACAGGTATCCAGGAGTTGTGAGCTTCATGTAGGGTTGCATCCTAGTGAGGGTCAGTCAGGGTGTTCGATCTTGTGAGGTGGGTGTTGGTTAGGTTAGGTTAGGTTAGGTTTGGTTAGGTTAGGTTAGGTTTAGGTTAAGTTTGGTTAGGTTAGGTTAGGTTAGGTTAGGTTAAGTTTGGTTAGGTTAGGTTAGGTTAGGTTAAGTTTGGTTAGGTTAGGTTTGGTTAGGTTAGGTTAGGTTAGGTTAGGTTAGGTTAGGTTTAGGTTAGGTTAGGTTAGGTTAGGTTTGTTAGGTTAGGTTTGGTTAGGTTTAGGTTAGGTTAGGTTAGGTTAGTTAGGTTAGGTTAGGTTAGGTTAGGTTAGGTTAGTTAGGTTAGGTTTAGGTTAGGTTAGGTTAGGTTAGGTTAGTTAGGTTAGGTTACGTTAGTTAGGTTAGGTTAGGTTAAGTTTGGTTAGGTTAGGTTAGGTTAGGTTAGGTTAGGTTACGTTAGTTAGGTTAGGTTAGGTTAAGTTTGGTTAGGTTAGGTTAGTTTGGTTAGGTTAGGTTTGGTTAGGTTAGGTTAGGTTTAGGTTAGGTGAGGTTAAGTTTGGTTAGGTTAGGTTAGGTTAAGTTTGGTTAGGTTAGGTTTGGTTAGGTTAGGTTAGGTTAGGTTTAGGTTAGGTTAGGTTAGGTTAGGTTAGGTTTTAGGTTAGGTTTAGGTTAGGTTAGGTTAGGTTAGGTTTGTTAGGTTAGGTTTGGTTAGGTTTAGGTTAGGTTAGGTTAGTTAGGTTAGGTTTGGTTAGGTTTAGGTTAGGTTAGGTTAGGTTTGTTAGGTTAGGTTTAGGTTAGGTTAGGTTAGGTTAGGTTAGTTAGGTTAGGTTTGGTTAGGTTTAGGTTAGGTTAGGTTAGGTTAGTTAGGTTAGGTTAGGTTAGGTTAGGTTACGTTAGTTAGGTTAGGTTAGGTTAGGTTTGGTTAGGTTTAGGTTAGTTAGGTTAGGTTAGGTTAGATTAGGTTAGGTTAGTTAGGTTAGGTTTGGTTAGGTTAGGTTACGTTACGTTAGTTAGGTTAGGTTAGATTAGTTAGGTTAGGTTAGTTAGGTTAGGTTAGGTTAGGTTAGTTAGGTTAGGTTTGGTTTGGTTAGCTTAGTTAGGTAAGTTAGGTAGATTGGGTTTAGGTGTAGGTTAGGTTAGATTTAGATTAGGTTAAGTTATATTAGGTTTGGTTTTAGATTGTGGTAGGTTATAGGTTAGGGTAGGGTATAGGTTAGGCTAGGTTAAGTTAGGAAATAGGCCAAGAGTTATTGCTATAAACAACCGACGGCTTAAAGGCAGACTCTAAGATTAACGCTCGATCCTCCTGGCACAAATAGGTGAGTACACATATATGTAACATGAATGATGTGTTCCTTCTCGACTCTCAATAAGGGATTCCAGGGTTCGAATCGCGGTCGGGTAGGGCTGTAATTGTTGGTAGCGTTTCCTATCACCCAATGCACCTGTTCACCTAGCAGTAAATAGGTATCCAGGAGTTAGTGAGCTACTAGCATCCTGTTGAGTGAGGGTTAGTTTAACCTTGTGGGGTGGGTGTTGGAGACCACTTTATAATCCTAACATGTATATATAGACTGCCTGACTGCCTGTCCCCCGACTCAAAGAAGTTATATGTATTGACTCAATGAAGCCTAAGAGAACATAATCCAAGGCCTAAGAGTAGTCATTCGTGCTTAGAAGAGGATTGTTTAGGTTTTATAAATAGCGGCGGGTGGCATTTATAAGTGATTTGTGCGAGATCAATGGCATCCAAACATTTCCATGTTGGTGCTATAGTCCACTTTTGGTTGGTTTGTTTGACTATAAGAACTATCATTAATGGAGAATTGGCTGGTATGTGTGAGTATCCTCCGCCGCAGTTACCATTATCATCACTCACTCACTCACTCACAAGTTATTGGTTACCACTTGTATGCAATAACAACGGCCATACTACCACTTAAAGGACACTGCTTCTCGTCCCATTAGCCAAGTTAAGCAACTTTCAATTTGGTTAGTAATTGGATGGGTAACCTGCCTGGTAACACCAACTGCTAGTACTGCTGATGGCATTCATATTTGGACAGTCCCTGTGGATCAGTGGTAAGGCACTCACCTCGCGCTTCTCAAGCGATTTCGCCTGGGTTCATATCCTGGCTGGCAGGGGAAGAGCGGATTGACTAGGCACCAATCCTTAACTTAACGATTCTCTTCACGAAGCAGTGAATGGGTACCTGGTTGTTAAACGGTTTGTCGGGTTGTGTTCCAGGGAAAATTAACAATGAGTTTGTGTGTACTCACCTAATTGTACTCACCTTATTGTGCTTGCGGGGGTTGAGCTCTGGCTCTTTGGTCTGCCTCTCAACCGTCAATCAACAGGAGTACTGGTTCCTGAGCCTATTGGGCTCTATCATATCTACACTTGAAACTGTGTATGGAGTCAGCCTCCACCACATCACTTCCTAATGCATTCCATTTGTCAACTACTCTGACACTAAAAAAGTTCTTTCTAATATCTCTGTGGCTCATTTGGGCACTCAGTTTCCACCTGTGTCCCCTAGTACGTGTGCCCCTTGTTTTAAATAGCCTACCTTTATCTACCCTATCGATTCCCTTGAGAATCTTGAATGTGGTGATCATGTCCCCCTTAACTCTTCTGTCTTCCAACGAAGTGAGGTTTAATTCCCGTAGTCTCTCCTCGTAGCTCATACCTCTTAGCTCGGGTTCTAGTCTGGTGGCAAACCTTTGAACCTTTTCCAGTTTAGTCTTATGCTTGACTAGATGTGGACTCCATGCTGGAGCTGCATACTTGGGGATTGGTCTGACATATGTGGTATATAATGTTCTCAAAGATTCCTTTCAGTGTGTGTGTATTTTATAAGAAAGAGACACATAAACATGTGTGTGAATGAATATGTACACCAATTAATAGTGAATGGGCTGGCATGTGTGAGTATTAATGTATACTATGGGCCACACTCACTGAAATATGTTGTCTGTGTGTGTACATACGTGTAATTGGAGTGACTTATCCACGTGAATTTATCTGTGTGTGTATATATCCAATATGAGTGATCCTTGTCATAATTGTGACAGTTTCTGCAATTTGACTGTCGAGACTGTATGTATGTTTGTATATATGTGTGTGTGTGTGTGTGTGTGTGTGTGTGTGTCTGTATATATGTGTGTGTGTGTGTATATATATGTGTGTGTGCGCGCGCGCGCACGAATGTCGCGCTCTGAAATATGTACCTATGATTATTAGAGTATACCATTCGAGAAAAAATGTCTAACTATTTATCGGTCCATTCTCTCTCTCTGTGCCGGCCTTCCTGCTAAAACTTGTCCACTCATTATGCTGTTGAATATCTATCTCCAATGGTCATTTACCATTAATTAATATATTATTAAGCAGATAAAGTCCTTTACAAATATCTTCATCTTTTAAAGCACATATCTTTCTTCTAACATGAATCACTATAACTCATATACTTTCATCAGTTCCAAACACTTTTCTTATTCCTTCCTTAACATCTTTCCTTATATAACCTATCTCCACAAATTAATATCTTAATGATTAACTGGCAACTCCATGCCTTTAACTCAGGCCCCCCTCTGCAGCTCCCTCGGCCCCCACCCCCCTACCAACACCCTACCCCCCAACCGAGGCCCAAATATAACTACCCCCATACCAC